>NW_008626477.1:635-25886 GCF_000691845.1 Merops nubicus
GGCAGGCACTACAGAGACCATACCGCCTGTTATGTAAAATGCACTTGAATGACAAACTGTAGTTTTCCATGAAACCGGTCAGGATATGGGAGGAACTGCAGGGTGGTGGTGTGTTTTTTTTTTTTTTTTTTTTTTAATTTGTTCCGACTGACCATTATATATTTTGAACTGGTGTGCGTTCGCGGTTACATCATGTCATGTGTTGTGTACGGTGTGATTTGTGCCTCTAAAAATAAGGTGAGGCAAAAAGCCCGTTTCCCGGAGGTGGGAAAGTAGGAGAGTTCTTCAGCCGTGGTACGGTCCCGCTGACGACAGGGATAGAAAACGCTCTGGGGGGGGGCAGCTGAGGTGTTACGTGTCTCTGTGTGTGACTAAACCTCTGCTGTAGTTAAGAATACAGGGATCTGTTTGTCTGTCCTAAGCGTTTTCCTTTTAAAACCATATTTGTCCTTTTTATAGCCTTTGTTTTCACGGAGGAACCGCTGAGGCTCGGCCCTTGCTTTAGCCTAGTCCTCTCGAATTTTATTTCTGGCACGGGAGCGGTGCGGGTAGCGAGGCCGCTCAATCTGCTTAGATTATTTCTTTAATTGAGAAGTCAGCAGCCTTTTAAACCGGCGGAGGGGGAGATGACGCAGAACCGGCCCGGGGGGCCGTAAAGGCAGAGCCGGGGAAAGCCCCGGCCCCATCCCGGGCAGCCTGTTTGCCTTGCCGAGGTGCCCGCTGTCGAGACGAGCTATGGGCGGTGTGTTTTTTGGCGCGGGAGGGATGGGGATGGGGTGTTTTTTTTTTTCCTGTAGCCAGGCTGCCAAGGTAGCACAGCTGTGGAGGGCTTAATGGATTGATACGCTGCAGGAGCAGTTAATTGTGGAACTTGGTTGTGATACTGTTATAGCTGATTTGTAATGATTTAGCAATGAGGATGACTTGTGTTCCCTCTTCAGAGGTGATAAAGCAGCAGATGACCAGGCAGATGTGGCTCTGTCCTTCTCTTAGGCTTTTTTTTTTCCTCCCCCCTCTTTTTACTTTTTTTTTTTTATGCTGTGTTTGAGTTTCATTTGCTCTCAGAGATCATCCGGTAACTGGAGAACTGGTGAAATTCTGACATCACACAAGTCAGGGGTGAAAACTGAGCAGTCCTTTAACCAAAGTCACTTCCTTTTGCCCTGTTTATAACTGTGTTTTTGTCAACGCAACTGCCATTATCTAATGAACACTCAGAACAAAGACTGTCTCTGGAGTTTCAGCACTCCACCCTTTTTCTGCTCAGGCAGCAAGTGGTGCATGTCCTTAGGAACCTCAAAAGACTTTTTCCAGGGAGGATAAGACTTAATGTATAGCAAAGTAAAGATAACAAGGCCTGAGGACTTCTTAGGTCCTACTAAGGTACGGAAAGAGTAAAGCTTGGGGAAGAGGGGGTAAAGGGTGAGCAGCACATGTTTTGATTTGTGGGCCTTCCTCCCACCCCTCCTTCCATCTAATTCTCCTTTTCTGGGAAACTGTTTTTCTGGAACTGTTTTATGAGAGTAGGTCAGTGATAGCTCTGCCCATCCCCATTTAACAGCACCTGGTTTTGCATTTTTGTTTGGTGTTTTTACTGGGCTGTGTGGGAAACAGGTGGGCCAGCTTCTGCCCCCATGGGAACTGAATTTGGGGGAAGCATCTCAGGTGGATCCCCTTCTGATCAAACCGAACAGCAAGTTCTGCACGGTGCCTCTCTCCAAAGTGTTTGTGGCTTCATTAAATGAACCCTGGTAGTGTCTGGCAGTCAGAAGGGCAGGTGATCTGAAAAGCACCATTTCCGTTGCTGCATTTTATAAATACCACGTCCCTGCTCCCAACTTCCAGGAATACAACGTCCATCTGGAATGAGAAGTGACAAAGACCTTGGCGTGTGCCGCTGGGTTTGTGAATCCTTCCTTGTAGAGAGCAGTTGGGCTGAGCCTCAGGGCTGCAGTTTTCTGTAAACCGCTTAAATTGGAAGGAAGGTTTTCTGTTTTTTCTCAGCTGGGCAAGGAGTTGTCATACTCCAACCAGCACGAGTCCTGGTGATGCAGGACTTGAGTAAACATAATTCCATTAAACCCTGCGTCTGTCCTCCTCGGCCTGGATTCAGAGCTGTGTTTCTGGAAGAGGATAGTTTGGATAAGAGCCTGTTCAGATTTCAAAGAAAGTTAGAAAATAAGTGTGTGTATCCCCCTGCCATGAACCTCTGTCAGCAGATGACTGCCAGAGCAGAACTCAGCTTAGAGAGTGAGACAAACAGCGAAATGGGATATGCTAATAGCTGGGAAGACTTAATTCTGGAGGACAGAGTTTTGACAGCACGGTGTCTGAATTTAGTGATGAAACCCTGCTGTTTATCTAGTAAAAGGAGGAAAAAGAGTAACAGAACCTCATCAGAAGAGAGGAATAAGAGTAGCTGTCAGCCTGAACAGGCCTCATCTTCATCTGTTCCTTAGTTAATTTCTTGCTGGAAACTTACTTTTTTTTTTTCAAAAGGTAAGTGTTCTTAAAACCCAAGCTACTTAAAAAAAATTAATTGAATTATATATTTCAGTATCAAGAGCTACTTTGGGCCTTGGAGGCATTAGCAGAAGATGGACCTTAAAGGTTTCTAGTTTTCAGCTCTACCAAATGTGGGGAGCCCTCTCTGAAATGTTTATAACTTCCTGTTGAGATCTGCAGTGACAGAGGCTGCGAGAGAGAGGTTACAGGGAAGTTGCTTTACACTAAATGAGAAACAGCAAACTGAGCTCAGGCTGTAATTACGGCTCATAAAAAGGAACCTGGGATGTGTGATTGAACATCACCTTCTATTAAACGAGTATCTCTGTCCTGGAGTTCATGTCACCTTGTTTTTTGTTGCTGTCGTGGCAGTCTCTGTGGCTTGTTTGCTCTCCTCTGAGATGTGAGGAGCAGTAAAAGCTGAGATCTGCAGTTAGCTGAGCATACGGCTCCTGCAGAACTGTTATCAACTCCATTCAAAATAAAGCATTGAAGTCTGGCTGGAGATGAGTCTACCCTATTGGGCAGGGATCTAGTGATTGGAGACACTTAATTCTTCCCTATATTCTGTTATTTCCTCTTGAGGACATGGCCAGTCAACACAGCCCAGTCTGAAAGACTTTTTGTATTGGCAATCTGTGCCCTGTTTTAAAATATGAAGAATTGGGGCGATGCCATTTATGGGAGTGCTGAAAGCTTGGGTAACAATCATATGCTTTTGAGCAAAGGTTGGTGTGACTCCACCTCGTGAATGAAAATATGTCTTTAAAATTAAAAAGCAATTCTGTTTTTTGTTTAACTTGCTCCCTGAGTCCTGAGTTCAGGTTTTCATATTTCCTGGGCAACTTGCCCAGATTATGCGAAAGAATAACAAAATCTCTCTGATACTGCATGGGGGAGACCCGGATTTCACAATTAAAGCACTTTTTTTTTTTGGTCATTGTCAGAGGGCTTCTTTGTGCAAATGTCCCAATATTATTTTTTAAACCATGTTTATTTTTGACTGTAAACAGCAGCTTAGTTCTGAAGAGTGACTTAACAGCGCTGGATGTTATCTCCAGCCACTGCATTTTCAAGGTGAAGGCATTGGTGCTTGTAATGATTAAAATTTCCAGACTTTTGATTGGGGAAGTGACTCCTGATCTTGCTTGGTGGCTTTTGTTTTTCTTTCTGATATCATATTGATAAAACTTTCCCAAAAAAATTATGCAATTGATTTGTTTTGTTTATATCCGGTGAGAATTCACAGGCATAAGAGAAAATTGTTCTTGGAGAAGGAGGCCTCATGTTGCTGTTCAGAATTGACCAGAAGCAGCTTTTATTTTCATCTTGAGGGCTTCTGATCGGAAACAAAGGCTGTAAAAGTGGAGCTCAGTCATATCTTTCTTATTTGTTCCAGTGCATAAGCACCATTCCCTGGGATGTTCTTAATATTAAAACTCTTATTTTTTCCCAGCCAGATTAGGTGTGAGTCTGTGGTGTTAATATAGAGTGGAGGTCCTTGTGTATATATTGTGAAAATCTGTGTTGCTTATGTGTGGTCTTAACCTTTTTTTTTGTTAATAATAAGAAAGCATTTCCCAAATGTAGGTCATTAGAAGTGTAGGGTCTGCCAAGGTGCAGGTGATAGCTGCCTTATCAATCCCTGTATCATCCTGTACTTCCCTGTCACGTTCCCCTAATTGAGGATTTGAGAGTTACTTCTGTAAATCTCCCTCTGAATGTGTAAACATCTGCCTTACAACTGTAAAGTGTTGAAAGGTGTTAACAGGAGGCATGGAGAGGATCTGTTGTGCATTACAGGTACAGCTTTGGGTGGACGTACATCGTTTTTGATGCAGGAAATCTTTGTGGGGCTCAGGGCGTTCGCTTGCGTGGTGAGTCCCTGCTTGCTCAGTTGCTCTGAGTGCTGAGCTCAGAAGCAGAGATGAGGTATCTCAGTTGCAAAACGAAGTGTACAGGGATTTTATTCTAGCGAGTTTGGGGTTTGTTGGGTTTTGTTTTCTTTCTCTCTAAGAGATATTTGTAACCACACAAATTCAAGAGTTGGCTGCGCTCTTGATTCGTAGTGGGGGAGGAGAGGGGAAGTGGGAATTGGTACAAATTCACTTCCTTCACGGGTAGCTTTGCCTTTGCTGCTTCTAATGCAACAGCACCTTTGTGTATGTCCCGTCTGTGAGACCTGTGTTGGGTAGGGCAGAGCTCTGGAGGCGTAGGAGTTGATGGGTGGCCGTGTAGGTTGGGGGGAGCCTCTAACACAGAGGTTATTTGCCCTTTACGTGTCTGTTGAACTCCAGCTTCTGCATGACCACCCGTAATCTCTTCTGTCTTCATCTCTTGTGTAAGACATAGCAAAAGGGGAATGTGCCCAGGTGGGTTTGGGCGAGTGCCTTGTAGGGAGGAGAGCTGGGGAAGTAAAGAGGCCTCGTAGCAACTATAAAGAGCAGTCCCAGTGTGGTTTGGCACGTGATGAAACTAGACAGCGTGTGCAGGAACTTGGGATATAATGTCAAAGGTTTGAATTGTAATTCAGGGCATATGAAAACACCAGGTAGATGTGTGTGTGTCACCGAGCGGTGCTGGGGGGGATCGAAGGCAGAGGTGTGGTGGCCAGCTGGGTGCAGGGCTTGGTGGTCTGAGAAGGGTGGTGGTCCTGGGAGCTCTCGTGTGCGGGAGGAGACCTGGGGGGAGGGCGTGGAGGGAAACGAGTGAGCGTGTGGCTGGGTGGACAAAGGGGAGGCTATTGATGGCTCCTCCGTCCAGGACTTCCCCTGATCTTCTCCTGAACCTCTCTGGAGGTGCATGTGCCCTGTTCCTCCCCGCAAAACTCTTGTCACAAGGACTTCAGAGAGCAGAAACTTCCCCTCTTCATTTTGGGCTTATTTTCTGAGGTGTTGCACAAAATCATGCGCTTGGAAAGCCAGTTCTCCTTTCAAGGCCTGGTTGTAAAATTGGGTTTTAAAAGGAGACTGGTCTTGAATAAGTCAGCACGGCAGAGGATTACTTTCAGGAGCGTTGTGACCCGATAGCTGCTCGGGGGTATAGTGTGACTGGGCCTGGTCCTCGTGCCTCTTCTAACATCCCGTCACTGCCTCAGCCGTATTCCTGCTCTTGCCTCTGCTCTGTGTTTAAAAGAGGTGGGATGTTGGTGCAGTTGGTGTGGGGTTGTGGGCAGAGCCACCTGAGGAGGCCTGGTGCCGTTCCCCCCGTGGTGGCCTCGCCTGCACTCCTCGGGAAGCCAGGGAAGATGGGCGAGTTACCATTACCCTGTTTCTACCTGCTCGCTAGAGCCTTTCATCTTCCCTCTGTTAATTAATGCTAACTGCTCTGGCAGTGCTCTAGTTTTAAAGTGAAAATGAAGAACGTGCTTTTCGATTTGGAGTATTCTCTTTAAGCCATGTTGAAAACGCCACTTTGGCCTTCCAGAAGCGGCCTTCCCAAGTGAAGACCAGCACGAGGTGTCACGCTGCAGCTGTGGAAGGCAGGGCTGGAGCTTGTGCTGCAGCAGACACGCTGTGGTGGAGGAACTGGGGCAGTAATCCAGTTATCCTGATGGTTGTCTACCAGCAGGACTTCTGCAGAAGCCTCTTGGTCACATGCGTGTCAAGTGCTGAGAGTCTTAGACCCTTGGCAGAGAACTGCTGAAGGAACAGGCATGTGGGTGCTCACATCAGTGATCCTGCTGGGCTATAGCAGTTTGGGTAGAAGTTGCCAGTGTGGTTTGAGTCCCAGAGGAGACAAAAGATTCAGGATAATTTTTGGAATTACTGTCAGGATTCTGGGAATGCTCTGAAAGTTCTTTAGGCTGTGTCCATGTGAATGACTTTTCCTTTCCTTTATTCCTGCTTCCTGTGGTCACCTCAGGGATGCTTTACAACCCTCTCCCCTCCAGTTCCCTGTTAGGAAGAAATTACTGATGGGTGTAATATGGCTTTAATAACAACCAAAACTTAGAAATGGAGGGAAGGAAGGAAGGTTTGTGAGCATGTTAATGTGTTTTTTTCACAAGGGTTGCTTGTAAAAGGAGAGATTAACTCAGTGTTAGAAAAAAACAGTGCTGTCTAGCACACAGGTAGACTATAAGGATTTAAATAAAAAATAAAAAGAAATACACTCAATAACTTTTGGAGGTCATCTTTAAGCCACTAGAACAAAGCCTTATTCTTAAGGGAGGCTTTCCAGGCTTCCCAAGTATTTTAAATGCTGTCCACCCAACTAAAAGTGAAGCCAAGGAGGGTTGCAGTAGCTTAGTAGGAGAATTTTTCTTTTCAAAGCAAGTTTGCTAATGTGGAGGAAAAGGCAGTATGAAAGTTTTGCTTCTGTTTTCTACTTCTGTTAATTTAACTGAAGTTGATGACCTACAGACTTGCTCTAAACCACTCTTCAGCCTAGGTAAGCTCCTAAATGACTGCAGCATGGTGCAGATGTGTTTGTGAAGATCATGGCATTCAGCACCCGGGGCAGGTTTCCCGGCTTTTTCGGCAGTAGGGGTGTTTCCTGAGCCACTCTTGTTACCCTGTGGTGCTGGGCTGGTGACTGGTGTTTCTGCAGAACTGAGAGTGCCTGTTGGGAACAGCCCTTCCAAGCCTACGTGTCTGCAGTGAAGGTCTTGGTAGGAGGCTGGAGTGGAGGAAGTCCTTTATTCTGACAGTCTTCCTCCTTCTTCTCCCAAGGGTGTCTTAGCTACAAGTGGAAAGTTCCCTGCAAGTTCCCCTTTTTCCTCTCTTCCCTGAGTAGTCACGTTCAGTCTTTATTTATGGACCCAAATAGTGACTAAAAACCATTTTCAATGAGTTTGCAGTAATTTTTTAGGCATGCAATATCCTTTTTTTCAGTAAGGACAAGGCATAGGTGATAACAAAACATGTTAAGTTCTGTCAGCAGGGGACTTCTGAAGTCTAAACCCACCTCTAGGGCCTCCATACTTCTGTTAGATAGCTTTTTTTAAATCAGTCCTTCTGTGTGTGTCCTTTCTTCTCTGTCTTCTACCTCCATGTCACCTAACTGGGATGGGCAAGTTAGTTAGCAAAGCTGTGGATGATCTGAATTGTAGAAGGTCTTTCCAGTTAGCCAGAGTACATGCCCACATGGAACCAACCAGAGCAAATCACTCTGAGCTTGTCCTGTAGGCCTTCCCTCCAGGGCCAGGTGGTCTTTTCCCCTCTAACTCATCTGTGACTTCACAAAAATTCAGGTTTTGGTGCCTGGTGTTTTTCAGCTCTGATATATTTGTGATCCCTGTTATGGGGAAGCATCTGGTTTGACACTGGAGAGCAACTGTGGTGCAGCTGGATGAGGCTGGAAACAAAACTGGCTGTTAAATTTTGCTCATTCAACATATTCAAAGTTAGATAGTCCTCACTTTTGCTGTAAAGTAGTATATTAATTTGGTCATTGGGGTGTGTTAATGAACAGTTACAACAAGCTTATGCAAATTTATGTGAAATTAGAGGATTGGCATGTCAGGCAAGAGATTAGTGCAAGTTATTATGAAATTTACATTGAAATAACTTATGAAGGTGTGAGATAAATTTTGCAGGAAAAGGAAAATAAAGTAACTGTTGCACTGTTAGCACAGTTTGTGCTGTGGGTTCTGTGAATGCAGTTGGAAAAAAGGCATTAAAAAAGCACTGATGCTTTTAGTGGTAGAAGAATGTAAGTAGATGGCCAGAAACTTGGAGGTGGGTGAAAAATGGTCAGAGCATGCATGAATGGAAGGTCTTTGGGTATTTCTCATTGGATCTGGTTGAGTTAAGCCATGACTCACTGTTGCACACCGTGACAGAGCAGTTCTGCACTCTGACTGTGTGTGGGTTAATCTTTATCCATGCTCTTGAAAGAGAAATGGGAATAGTTAACACTGGAAATCACCTGGCTTAGTTGGAAATGCACTTCTGGGAAAGTAGGTTTCATATACACCAGGGGAACAGCTTCCTTCAGGTCCGAGGCTTTCGGGGAGGCGGTGGCGTTTCTTTGGCCACTGGGAGTTTAAGCATATGGAGACTTGTTCCCCTCAAGCCCTGTCTCTGTTACATAGAGTTCCAATTTGTCATTTTTAACGTGCCTGAACTGGCAGTAGAAACACTGGAAACTGTTTTATAGATGTAGCTCAAGGATTTTTAAAGACGGAGCTGGTGAGCTGCTGACAGGAGGAGTGGGTGGAACCAGGGGCAGAGCTTTCCTGAAGGTCTGGAAGGATGCTGGTGTGCTGGGTGGATGGACTGAAGGATGGGAGTAGTATTTACAGGCAGGCACTAGCTCTGGGAGGTGCTGAGGACCAGCTTGTGTGCCCCTGCTTGTGTCTTTACCTGCCTGTTGCCTGGGTGGCTCCGCTGGGTGCAGGGCTGGTGGTGAGGGAGGGAGGATGACGTGCTGAGCGTGGAGCTCGCGTGGCTTTACCGAGAGCGTCCACTCGAGAAGTTTTTGTTTGTTTTGTTTTCTTTAAGCCCAGTGTCTGACTTTCTCTCTCCCCTCCTGCAGGCTGCCCTCGGGAGAGGCAGTGGGAGGCAGTGGAGCTGGCCTCGGCACCGGGAGAGGCTGGACTTCCCGTCTCTCTGTGCTGAATGGCTGCGATGGCGCCCGCTCTCACTGACGCAGCAGCTGAAGCTCACCACATCCGATTCAAGCTGGCTCCCCCGTCCTCCACCTTGTCGCCTGGCAGTGCCGAGAGCAACGGCAACGCCAACAACATCCTCCTGGCCACCAACGGCACCAAAAGGAAAGCCATTGCTCCAGAGGATCCCAGTCTAGATTTCCGAAACAACCCCACGAAGGAAGAGCTGGGCAAGCTGCAGCCGCTGGTGGCCTCTTATCTCTGCTCGGATGTAACATCTGTTTCTTCAAAAGAGCCTCTGAAGCTGCAAGGAGTCTTCAACAAGCAGACAGTCCTTAAATCTCATTCTCTCTTATCTCAGTCCTTCTTGAAAACAAGCGATCTGTTGGGGAGGCAACCGGTGTTGGAATTCACTTTGGAGAATCTAAAAACAATGAGTACTAATAGTCAACCACCTCTCCCGCAAGCGCCTGTAAATGGCTTGGCCAAGAAATTGGCCAAAAGTACCAATTCAGACCATGAAAACTCTAGTTCTCTGAACGGTGGGAAATGTGCTCCTCCTCCTGCTGCCCTCCAGGGTGTTGACTATAATGCAGGAGGTTCTGAATTGGGGGACATGAAGACCGGGTTGACCAATTGCACTCTTCCACACAGAAGCCTTGACGCAGAGCACACAACTCCATTTAGCAATAATAGCACTGCAAACAAATCTTCCCTTAATTCCACGGAGCAGCAGCGGGTGCTCGAGGGTGGCGGTGGAGAGACCAGGTTGCCCGGTGTTGCTGGTCACTCTGACTTTGGGAGCAGCAAGTTGGAGGAGCAGAAACCTCCTCTGCTGGCCGGTCCCCACAGCGCTCTGGACTCGGAGATGAGGACGAGGGCGCTGCTGCGGCGCCAGGCGGACATCGAGAGCCGTGCCCGCCGGCTGCAGAAGCGCCTGCAGGTGGTGCAGGCAAAGCAGGTGGAGAGACACATCCAGCAGCAGTTGGGTGGCTTCTTGGAGAAAACTCTGAGCAAGCTCCCAACTTTGGACCCCCTGAGGCATCGGAGCCAGCTGATGTTGACCAGGAAAGCAGAAGCAGCCTTGAGGAAAGCTGCAAGCGAGACAGTTACTTCAGAAGGCCTAAGCAGCTTCTTGAAGAGCGATTCGATATCGGAAGAACTGGAGAGATTCACGGCCAGTGGAATGGCCAACTTGAGATCCAGCGAGCAGGCCTTCGACTCGGATGTCACTGACAGCAGCTCGGGAGGAGAGTCTGACGTTGAAGAAGAGGAACTGACCAAAGCAGACCCAGATCAACCCCACGTACCACTGTAAGTAGCAGTTGTGCTTTGCTTTCCTCTGGTGGGGGGAGAGCAAGGGGAAGGTGGAAAACTTGGGTTTGTAGGTACACTGCTGTTTTGATAGTCTTTGATCGAAGAAGCGGTTGTTAAAATTAGCATGGTGTGATTTGCAGCACACTTCCGAGTTCAGGCAGCACACACGACACAGAAGATAAAATTCTTCATGGATATGATAGTTGTTGCTATTTGTGTGGAGCAGCAAGTCCTGGAAATGCTGGCTGGCTGGAGTGGTGCAAGCATGCTGCAGATACGAACCCCAAATACTACAGACAGATCTCTCCACGATGCGTTGGACCTCTCCCTGAAAATGTTTGTCTTTTTACAATGGGAATCTTGGTTGTAAACCAGTTATGTAAAGTAAAGCCAGTCTGAATCCTTGTGACTGGGGAGTTACGCTTTTTGTTAAATGAACTGCCTGGAAAAAAATCCTCTGGAAAGATTTGGTGCAAGTGCCAGTGGAAGTGTGAATTGAGCGTGTTTTCTTCTGGAATCTTGGGAAATTATTGTTGGGAATTTTCTTCTTGTCTGTGAGTTGCATTAAATCATGACAACAGCCTCATATTTATGTTGTTAACTGGATGCTGCTTGCCTAAGTATTGGGTGTCAATTTGTGTGTGCATCCTTGTCAAAGCAAAAGATCTTGAGACATGTCAAGGAAGAAGGGAAATTTTTCTCCCAAACAAAAGAATTTTCCATAGGAGCATCACAGTATTTTGCACAGATCTCATAAGACCATATTCTGTGCCTGGTCTGTCACACCCTGCTTGCATCAGTAGATGATCTCTTCCACCTTGATAGACGAAGTGAACTTAAACCTCAGTCTGTGAGGCACAGCTGTGGTAGACAGAAGGCTCCCTGCAGCAGTCAGGGTCTTGCTGGGAGTGTGGATGGCTTTCTGGTGGAGGCTGGAAATAGTCACTGGGACTTCTGCATGCCTGTGCTCTTCTGGGTTTGCTCAGATGTTTGTGGAGAAATAACTAGGTCTGATTTTGATACCTGTTGTCCAAAGTAAAGCTGATGGCTGGTTGAATGCTGCTCGACAGAAATTTCACTGAACAAGGTAGATGGATGTGAACAGTTGTATGTTTGGTAACTTCAGCATCCTCTAAAAAAAAAAAAAAAACCTCATATGGATGAGTGCTGATAAACAGATGTTACAGCTCCTGAATATTAAATTCCAGCTAAATGTCACATCATGTTTTGGGATGTTAGCATAGGATGGATTTCTGTGTGGCAGGATTTCATCTTTCTCCCAGTGCAAAGCTAGTCACTGAGCACTTGGTCCCTGCTGGCTGGACATAAAGGTGTTCTCAGGCTGCTGGAAAACAGTTTAATAATTTTATTCCTGTTCTAGAATGTCCACAAACTTGCTGTTGGGATTAGTAGTAAAATTGCACCTATAAATATTGTAATAGTTATTAGAGGAGACATTTGATTAAAATTCTGCCCAAAGTAGTGTGAAGTTTCCCATGCTGTGGGTTTCCTCGATTTGTGTGTTGTCTAGCACAGAGAAATTTCTTTGCCACTCATCTGAGTCCCAGGAGGAAGTGCAGTGTTGGGAGATGTGATGCATGAACTCCTGTGCTGACTTCCCTGCCCTCTGTGGTCGTTGTGCCTTTATGTGCCCCAGCCTCTCGAGTACTCTTAAGAAACCAAAGATTTTTAAAGCTAATAAAAAGAATGGTCCTCCTCTTGTTTGTAGGTGCAGGAGCTGGTGTATATGTGTACTGGCATCTAGGCCAGGCCCACCAAACCTTGTTTCAAGCTGATGCCTGTGGGTATTTAGTAATTAGTCTTCCCAGCATTGACTGTCCTGTTGGCATCAGAGCTCTGACATTGGGTCTCACGAACTCTGGCACTGCTGAGGTTGAGGCTGAATGCACATTTGTGCTCGTTAGCAAAGCTCCTGAAGTCAACCTTCAGAGCTGGTGGAAGCTTCAGAGTACATCTAAATATCATTCCTTCCAAAGTGTGCTGAGGCAGGAAGGGAAGAGCTGACTTTTCCACTGGGAAGCTGCCCTGGGCCAGCTTATTGTACAGAGCCATTGTTTTATGTTTGTGTGAGCACAGAGCAGCGAAGGCTTTTTGCTGGGCTGCTCAAGTATGGCTGGATTTTGCAGCTTGCTGAGTTTACTTATTAGAAGGAAGGCTTCTACCCTGATTATTTTAATTTTGGTAGTGAGCTGGAATATCTTAATGAATGTAAAAACTTCTGTTTCGTCCTCCAGTCAGCATCCCTGAGCTGTGTGTTGCTCCTGGGTGCTGCTGCCTTCCCCCAGGAAACTGCTTGCTTGCTTCTGGGATTTGAGTGAGAGTTGCACTACAAACAGTGTGTCTTGTTGCTTGCTTGTGGTAGGTGGCCATGTCCCAGACTGCCTCTGGGATTCAAGGAGAGGCATGCAGAAGAAACAAAGACACGCTTACATCATGCTTAGATAAGAGCTGACCCTGGCATGGTGGCGTTCCAGGATGGGTATCTGGGCAAGGACAGGCTCTGAAGCGTTTGTACTGGTCTGGCCCTCCTGATCTCAGCTGTTGAGCAGCATTTCCCTGAGGAGTTGCATCTTTCCAGTAGCATTAAGGATCCATCAGAACTCAGGAGGTTGTTCTAAAGCACTTGTAGACCTGCTGCCCAGGAAGGTGCTGTCATTCAGGTGCATAACCAGGCCATCGTGTCATGCATAAACAAAGCAGGGAGGAATTCGTTACACCTCTCTTGGGGAGCTCTGCCAGCTATGGGCTTGGTTTAACAAGGAGCTTTTGATTCTCATGCAGCTGATGGGGAAAGAAAGCTCGTGCAGAGAGGGCAGGTTCAGGATGTGTTCTGGGGTTTGTGTGGATCAGGGACCACCTCGCTGCGTTTCGGATTAGCCAGACACAACTCCTTGCCTCACAGCTGAGATCCTCTTACCTTTGGCTTCAGAAGTGCGTGTGGTGGCAGAGTGAGGATCCAGAGAAGCTTTGCCTCTGCTTGGTGGTGACGAAGGCAGGCTGGAGCCTCCCCTGCAGAGCACTGTGCTGAAGTTCCCTGGCTGGGCGTGACGTGGGCAGCTCCCGTCTGAGGCAATGAAACCTGCCTTGCTCTGGAAGGGCCCAAATGCTGTTGTCAGAGTGGTAGGATCAGGAGCTGCTGTTTGTGAAAGGACCCTGGGAGCAGGACATGCAAATTCCTCGTGGTGCTGCAGGGCTCTGGCTTATGTGGCCAGATGATGAGTGATGGTTTAGCAAGTAATCAAAGTCCTGATGTTTCTGTGGCCCTGTACTGGCAGATATAACTAGGAAATACTTTGTGGCTTGTGCATCTTTATAGTAGCAGCTTTTCTCAGGCTGGTTGATTTCTTTGGTTGTTTTGCATTTTACTGTGGACTGGTTTCTTTGGAATTTGTCAATTATTTTTGGCTGATTTGTTACCTATGGTGAACAGCAGCATGGTGATTAGCTGGTGAGGATATGTGGTTCAGTCTCTGCAATGCCCAACTTCAGTCTGTGCAAGATGGAAAAATTCTGAAAAGGCAGTGAAAACAAATATTTAATTGGAACTTAGCTTCTAGTTCAGGTTGCTTATCTGGAAAGTCACTGTTTTGATGGCAGTTGCATCAAGCTGCTGAGAGTGAATTTAAGTTCCTAGTGACTGACTTCTCACAGCACCTTTTACAAGGACTGGGCAGCACCTGCAGCGTGTTCAGTTGTGGTTGTTATGATGCCTGTGGCCATGATGCCTAAGCAGGCTTCAATTATCCTCGTTTACTGGTGGGAAATTGCTGGACTGGAGTAGTAGTGAAGAGTTCTCACTAAGAACTGCTTTTGTCAGCACTAATTTCAAAGTCTTACGTTGGAGAGGGATGTATGTGGTACTTGCATCCATGGTTGGCTGAGGGGTAGTTGCAGCTGGTGCATCAGTGGACTGAAAAATAGGATTTAGAAATTCTGATTTTCCTCCCTTGATTCTGTTTTTCTAGTGAGGGCATGGCAAGGAAGCCTGTATCTCAAGGGGTACTAAATGGCATCTCTCAAATGGTGACTTCATGGAGCTGTAATTGAGATGGCAAAGCCCACACTGGGGACTAAGGACGCTTTTCCTACTGGTCACAAACATGCTTCACTAACTCCAGTTTATGCAGAGCAATCCTAAAAGTCTCCACTCTGTGGCTTTTTCAGTTACCTGCGTGGCTTTCTGTGGGTTTTTTCTTGGTCTTGACTTCTAGCTGTGCTTGTAGGTGCCGATGACAACATGGTGCTTATCCTGCTATTTTTCAGTTATTTGTGAAAACTGAGGTCGGTTGTACCTGAATTGCTTGTAATCCACGTGCTGCTCAGCAGCAGCAGCAGCATGTTGGTCAAGAGATGTTGTACCTGAATTGCTTGTAAGCCACGTGCTGCTCAGCAGCAGCAGCATGTTGGTCAAGAGACATGTCCCTCAAGCGTCTTTCAGTTGGGTAGAGAGGAGGAGAGCAAATCCTGAACATGTTCTTGCTTTGCATTTGAAAGAGGAATAGCAGAGAGCAGTTCATTGTTCAGAAATGCTTAATCAGGTATCCAGAGTAAGTAGGACACTCTGCAAGTCTCTCTTGCATTTAAGAAAAGAGGGCAGATGAGAACACTGAGAGAGAGATCTTAAGAAAAATGAGTCAGTTATTTCTCCAAGAAATGATAGTCATAGTGCACGTTTTATGGCTACAATGGTTGTCTGATAAGTTATTTCTGACTTCTGTTGCTGTCTTGATCCTCATGCAGACCTCACTGGAGTATGGGAAGGAGTTTAGGTGTGTTTGGTGTAGGTGCTCAAGCTGCCTTTGTTTTGTCAAGGCACTTGTTGGCTTTCATCCTGGAGGGAGTTTAATTTGGATTAAATTTATCTTCCTAGGCTGAAGTCCCAGTGGTTTGGGGGGAGCAGAAGGGAACCAGCACTTGGTGTTGGGTCATGTCTGTGAAGACTAACGTTGGAGTGAGGTGCTGTGGTGAAGGAAAGGTTTGGGTTTGGTGTTGAATGCAGAGAAAGCATCTTTGCATCTTCCTCACAAACGCCTTTAGTGCTCTGGTAGGGTTTTGGGTTGTTCTGGGCTGTGGGACTGTGCTGGGCTGGAGTGTGGAAGATAATGTGGAGGATGGGAAAGGATTTGATGCTTGGCACTGCCAAAAAACTGCTTTGTCTCTGTAGCCTGCACCCAGTGGGGCAGTGGGTAAGAACAGTCTCTAGTTCAAGGTTTTTTAGGACTTGTGGGTGACACTTTGGATAGGGTTGCATAAATATTTACTTTACTTTTTATTGGAAAAACCCTGTCACAGCATCTGATGCAGCAGAAAAAAACGTTTGTGAAGTTTGCGAATGTGAGCTGGCATTAAAAACCTACTGTGGTGGCTCCTGCTCTCTTACAGTCTCCTGTGAAACTGAAGTTGGTGTTTGAGCAAGGGAAAGGGGCCCCATTTAGAGCTGATCTCTAATATTGGAGTCTAATATGCTGGTGTGGGGGATGGGGAAAAAAGACTTGTCTTGCTTTACACCAGCATCTGTAAGCTACAGTTTAGAGCTGTGTTTTTATTCTTCTTAATACTGACAAAAGACCAAAAAAAAATCCTGTATGGCTAAAATGAAAACTGAAGGGATGGCAAACGTAGGCTTAGTTGAAGGGACTGTAAAGGTGCACTTCAGATGTTTTTCTTCCTGAGAGATTTGGGTTTCATTATGCAGTAACATGGGCTTTCCCCCTCCTTTGTTCTCTCCTCCAGCAGAGGTTCTGGTCGCGCTAGCTCGGCAGCAGCGCCAGACTTCCAGCTGGGGGGAAGAATGTTTTCCTTGCTGAACTGGCACTACCCCAACAGATTTTTCCACGGAGTGTGTTTTGGGCACACCCTGGAGATGGTGCATTTTTCAAGTGTCTCCTTTCAAAGGGCTGGAGAGCTGGATGGCTTTGCTGGGCCACCTTAGATAGAATGCTTCAGGTAGAAGAGAACTTCAGAAACTGAAAAATTGACTTAGGCTTTACTTGCTGGATTTCTGGATGAAAGGAAGGACTTTAAAAATACAAATAGGTGAAGGCCTGCGTATTGAGTAGTAATTCAGCTGGGAAGTGGAAGAAGCTTGAATTGCAGTTGAGTGTGTTGCAGTTACCCTTCAGGTCTCTGGAGCGAGGTGGGAACTTGAGGTAGTTCAGTTAGGGACAGGGTTTAGCAGTAGACTTGGTTACTAGAGTTAGGTAAATGGGTGGACTTGATGATCTTCAAGGTCTTTTCCAACCTGAACGATTCTGTGAGGATTCTCCACTGCACTCAGAGTTCTCCAGCATCCTCTGGTTGTGGCTTTCTGCATTTGAAACCCTTGCCAGTGTGCTCCTTGTGTAGGTACTGCAATGGTTTGCTTAAGTAACATCCAGCTCTTGGGGCTTTTTTCTTTCCCCCTCCTTTGACCTTCTCTGTGATAAGGTTACTTTCTGGAATGCCTGCTCCAGCTTTGACCTCAGCTCTGAACAAGCTATTTATGGGAAGGGTACCTGGCACCGGCGTGCCGAGTTAGGGATTTGTTAATGGTGCTGGGGGTTTCTGTGCAGAACCTGCTTTTTCATTAAATTGCATCATGTCAGCAGTGAGGGGGATGATGCTTTGGTGGAAGAGAATATTTTAAAGGAGACAGTCAGAGCCTTGCCCTGTTGGGAGCTTAAATTCACCGTCGTTATGAAGACAAGGGAAAAAATTCTGCTGACGGCTGGTCCTGTTGAAGGTAACTCCCTTGTCTGCACCTCCCCAAACCCAGCCTCCAGCTCTGTGCCAAAACACCCTCCTTGTCCCAGCATTGTCCGTGGCTGGCTGCTGTGCCCAGGCAGGGAGGTCAGCACGGGGATGCCTTTAAAGCCCTGGTGTCAGTTGTAAGCCGTCAGGTCAGTGAAGGTGAACCCCTTGGCAGATGGCCGTTTTCTCCCCCGTGCTCGTGTGCAACCAGGATGTCTCAGCTACAAAACGAGATGTTCCCAGTGATAGTGGTGGCAGAGCTCTGCTGGCACATCCCGTGACGCTTCTGGAGTGGATTAAGTGGTGCTGCCTTATGAATGGGCGTGAGCACGCCCTTTCCAGAGGCGCTTGATTCTCCAAGATATTTAGTCCATTTTAAAGGGTTACAGCTTCCTTTTTCTGTTAAATACATACCTCCTTACTGCGTGAAACAGAGAATTTGGGTTGTCTCTCACTTCTGTGTTGGAACAGTTGGGGAGTGGGAGAAAGGGGTGGTGTTTGACCCAGATCTTCCTGCAGTTTCAGGTGTCTCCTTGCAGCACCATCCAGCCCTGAGTTTGATAGTTTTGAGTGTCATTTCACTTCTTTAAAAAGTGCCTCCCAACGGGGTGGATTTGTGAAATGTGACTTCATTTGGCTGCTTGCTTAATAAAATATGCAGATTTTAAAGCAATGGAAAAAAAAAACAACCAGCCACCTCTAACTATAATGGTGACTTTTTTTAATTAGGCTCAAATATTTGGTCATCAAATTACCAAAAGAAGGAAAACAGGATGATCGGGGTTTTCCTTATGCAGCAGAGCTTTAGGCTTTTATTTGTGACATTTCAGCAGTTTCCATAGTAACACATAACGATGTTGTAAGAAATGTTGCAGGGATTTTATTTATATAATAAAGGGAGGACTTTAAAATATTAATGGAAGGCAGCATGCATCGGAGGAAAGTCTGATTGTATTTTCTGTTTGGAGCAGGAAAAATGATGCTAGGTAAAGGAATGTGGTTTGATGCATTGTCTGGAGTGAGATACTGTCTGTAGATTGTGCTTGTCTTGGCCAGCAAACAGAAAACAAGAGAACTTCAGTCATCTTGGGAATGTTTGCCACAAAATCTTTCCTCTCTGATACTACAAGTAAAGCTCTGGAAATATTCTGCTGTTGCTTGTTCTCCAAGTCCAGGTAAAAAAACACCTTTTTTTTCAGGAGTACTTCTTGTCCCAGCCTGTGTGCAGCTGCAGCGTGCCTCCTCCTGTGGTATTTGGTTAGCTGTTTGGAGCTGTTACCCTGTTCATGGGGGTCTCTAAGCTTAGTTGGGTTAAAAACTGGCTGTCTCCATTTAGAAGCCTTTGTAGCAGTGTTGCTCACGTGGCTTTACAGGCATTTGGTGAATTCCCTGGTGGTGGCTTCTGCTTAATGACCAGTATTGAGCTTTTGCTGTTTCGGGGCTGATGACGTTACGTTGCATTATCAAATCCAATCCACTCTTGAGTAAGAAGCAAAGGGGTTTTATGTAGATGCAGTAGGCAGAAATATAGTTAAAAAAAAAAAGGTTTATTGGAGGAAAACCAAGGGGTTTTGGGGTGTCTGTGTGTGTGCATGTATTTAGGTGGGTGGAGTTTTGAGTTGTGGGTCAGCAGCCACTCGCCTGGCCCTGTATTTCCACCCAGCTAGGTGAGCAGAGGTGGTGGAGGCAGTAAAAGGCACTGTGGTTTAGATGACTTTGCAATTAAATCCCTTGTAGGAACCCGGCAAGAAATTTCTGCTTCGCAGATAAGCTTAAACATCAGTGCATGAGTGTCTCACTTCCGTGTGTCTTATCTATGGCTTTCTGTTATCAAGTTAGATATTTAATCTTCCTGTTATTAAGTTAGGTATTAAGTCGTCTCTGGTTCTGGCCTTGCCCCAACAGCTTGTGAGTGGAAGCTGCCGTGTGCCGGTCCCTGTGATGGTTGGTGGCCTCTGGATCCAGCCAAGTCCTGGCCAGAGGTTACAAACAGCTCCTTGCCAGGCTCTGCATGGCCACTGTCTGGTTTTCCTCTGCTGTAATGGCCAAACTTGGGCGTAGTGACAGCTGGTCCTGCCCTGTCCTTGTCTTCTGTCTGCAGCAGAAGCTGACTAGTAGTTAATGTTTCTTCTGCCCATTTAACTTTGGAGAGGGCACCTCCTTTTAAAGGAGCAGTGCTGGGTCCTGGTTCATTCCTGGACATCTGGGTGTTGCAGACACTGCTGCTGCTTCTCCTCCCTGTGCTTGCAGGCTCTGAGCAGTCTGGGATGAGCAGTTTCACTCAGGAGCTGTACATGCCTGTGGAAATCTCACTGTGTTACGCTGAATAAAGATCTGTTGCATTGCAGGAACAGATATCAAATTCTGAATAAACTCGATGCACCCTGGCTCTTTTTAGACTTGCTTCTGCATACTAGGTGACAAAAGCACTGCCTGCTGCTGTCGCCCACAGTGACTGGCCTCAGGAGTGCTGGAGAAGGAGGTCAATGTGTTCAGACGTGGGCGGGGCAGCTGCTGGTGGCCTTGGGTGCTTTTCCTTCGCCCTCCTAGGAAGGGGTGTGTGGTGCAAGGGCTCTGCAGCTGGGCACGGTGCCCGTCCACCCGCAGTCTCTGCCCATTGCTGTCGGGGGTGCTGGGGGTGTCAGCACAGAGGAGAGCAGGAATTACCCCTCTGTGTCCACCCGTGGAGCAGGGCAGGGTCTGATCCAGAGGGGATTGCTGGGTGGCTTTGAAGGCGCTTTGGTGCGCAGCACAGCTTTGGCAGCTTCTGACAAGATGCAGCTCCTGTGGTCCCAAATCCTTCTCTGGGTGATTTGATGTGAAGAGGTAATGGCTCTCCAGCTTTCCCAGTGGCTTTTTTCCCTGCTGGAGGCTCACATCCCAGTGCTGAGGGGAGAGAGTTTCTGTTTAGCAGCCATTTCCATTCCTAGGCTGGGACAGTAGCATGAATAAAAGTTGCAGCAGCTAAATCTGCCTATTTTTGTGTGAATTGGAGCCCTTCTCCATGTGACTTCTGCTATTCCAGTGCTGGCTATTTCAAAAAGATGAGACAATTAGCCTTCTGTGGATCTGCATTTTGAATGCAGAACACTTGCAGGGCTCTTGTTCCATGTATGCAACATTTTGTGGTATTGGCTTTTTGCTGTCTCAGACTAAAACAAGAAAATTATTCTCTCTGCTCCTACGTTGTAGGTAGCTCCTGCCATTTGCAGAAATCTCTGAAAGCCAAAAGGAAGATGCTGTTTAAACTGTGACAGCAGAAAGTAATTTGAAGAAACAAGCACATTAGGAAATCTTTGGAGGCATTAACCACTTTTCCTATGTCAAGGCAGATTAAATTGATACAGATTAACTTTCAAGTATTTTTCATCATAACAGACACACCTGATTGTCATCTAATGACTTCTCAAAGATTCGTTGTTCATCTCTTGGTCAAAGCCTCACTGTTTCAAATAAAATAAATCTGCTTGAGTGGTAGCCAGACACTTAAAGAGAATTCTTCAATATGATGATTAACTTTGTGCCTAAAGACAGCTTTCCATAATCAGCCTGTGCTCACTCCCTCCGACCATCCCCCTCTCCCTGCCTCTGGAAACGGGCAAAAAGCCCAAAACAACTTAACTCTTGGTTATTTAAACCTATTTTTAATACGTGATACTTGTAGAAAATCTTACCTGAAGGCTTTGATTGACATTGTCTTGTGTATTAGCTCTTAAACTGGCTTATGAAGTGTGTACTTTTGCTGTGTTTTTTTTTTTCCCTATGAACATGAGCTGTTCTTTGAGCTCTTACTAAGAGGCAGAAATGAAATCTCTCTCCAGTTACAGCAGTTCTGCTCTTGTTCACTCTTCAGTGTGAATCTTTGACTTGTCAGATATGCCCCTGTGCCCCTTCTCTCACTCCTCTTGTGTTGGGATGTCCAGG
Organism: Merops nubicus; assembly: GCF_000691845.1. Lineage (NCBI taxonomy): Eukaryota > Metazoa > Chordata > Aves > Coraciiformes > Meropidae > Merops > Merops nubicus. The sequence continues at coordinate 21,685 of NW_008626477.1, forward strand.
CCTTTTTACTATAGGGAGTTCCAGTTATTTTTGCAGCTCATTCTCCTGTGTGCTGGCTGTTGAAGTAGTATTTGTTTTCAAAATACCATCCTGTGTAGGGAGTAAGCTTTCGTAACCCATCCTAGTTGTCATGGCACAGATCTGCCTTTTTTTCTGCCCCTTTGCTTGCTGTTTCCAGGCGTGCTTTGCTTATGTCAAACTCCTGAAACCAAATGCCTCTTCAGGCTGGGTACAGGTAAGCCCTAATCAGATTAGTTGCTCTGCAAATTAAGTTGCTTATTTTGCCTATGTTTTCTTACGCTTGAGCAAGTGAATTTGTGTGCTAGGACAAGGCACTCTCCTGTGACAAATTAAAGGAGAAGTGGCTTTATGAAGAGCTAGTGAAAATTACCACCTTTTTATTTGAATTCTGTGTGCATATGAATTTCTTTTTTCCCCCATGTCTATATGATCTTTCCCTCTCCCTCATGGGCAGTAGTTGCATGTTTGCCATCTCCTCTGCCTCATGTCTTTTCATTATGTCTGCAGCAGAGCCCCTAAACTGAGGTTTGCCCACTCCTCAGGTAGGTGCTTGGGGCACACAGGAACTCTCATTGTCTTGCACCCACATTCTTCTTTGTCCCTTCCTTCTTCCATCCTTCCCACAACTGAAAAAGATGCTATGTGGAAACTTCATGGCGCTCAGTGAGGCAACTCCTAGATGAGTAGGAAATTCTGTGAGGTTTGTCTTTGTTGTTGTCATGCCTGTGAAGGCTTTGGCTGTAAATTCCCAGAAGCTTTTAGTTGTGATGCTTGGAGCAAGTGATGACTGCAAAGCTTCAGTCATCAGGGAGGCAACCTCCCCAATCCCTCGTGGGGGGAGCAGAGTGGTCCTCACTAGTGAGAGGCTGTTCCTGAGTGCTCCTCCCCAAATCTGCCTATCCTCACTTTATTGTTCTGCTCTGATCTTGTGGCATTCTTCAAAATCACTTTCATCTACGTATTGTCTGCTTGTTAATATCCATCTGTATCCAGAGCACTTGGCTACTTTAAATGTTTGCCTTATATAATTAAAGCTTCTCCCCCCCCTCCCTTCCTTTCGGAGCTTTCTAGTAGGATTGGATTTTTTTCTTTCTCTGATGTAGGTGTTTGAATGTCTAATCTAGTCAAACAAGTACATAAAGTAATCTTCCTGTTCTGGGTCTTGCTGTAGTAGTCTTACTGGAAAAAAAAATATTTGTTTTCACCTAAATTTATTAGGCTTGGGAGAAAACTGAAATCTTTCTTGCAGTTTGAGACTGAAAACAAAATTGCCAAGAATACTTATCCAGTGAGGCCTTTTCTCCCCACCCTCTTTTTTTCCCCCACTCTGGTCCTGTGGTCCTTTACAGTGAGTTGGATGCTTATTGCCCAGGGATTGTGGATTTTGTTCAGATGAGAAATGCTGGGATGTGTGTGTGTGTGCCTGTCCTTGCTGCCCTTGAGAACTGCTGACCTGGTACAACTGGGAGTATTAATTGAAGTAATGGAGCTCTCCTCTGTTTCACTTCATTTCTGGGAGTAACTTGTCCAAAAGCATCTTACTCTATTTGTTTAGCTGATGCTTGGTGAGATAAAGGAGGTTCTGAGAATTTGTGATTATCTACTTAACCATGGCTTATGCTGTTGTCTCTTACAATGCAGTGGAGCAGATAGGTAGCACCCCTCCTCCTCTTCTCTGCCACGAAGAACAGCAGCTGCCCGCCTTCCTCAAGGATTAATCATCTCCCTCATGCCTCTGATCAGTTTTTGACACACATTAGGGCAGAGAGCTGAACAGAAAAGTGTTGTCTCTTGTTGTGGATGATGTAAAGAAACCACACCAAAATCTCACCTAGCTGCACCCCATCTTTAATCACTGTAACTGCCTGTTAGCTCGGTGCTGGCCAGTCTCACTTCTAAAGTCCTGGCATTCATGGTAAGAGATTGTATGATAATTTGAGGGACCTTTTCCCATTGTACCATGGTCTGTCTTTGTATTTGGGTTAAAATCTCCCATGGTCTCCAGTCCTCATTGAGGATTTCCTCCCCCTTTGAGCGAGGTGACAGTGCTCCAGCACAATGGCTGCAGTACAGCTCTGGTTCTTGCCACAGCTCGTTCCAGCTAGGCTAATGAAAAAAACTTGTCCTGTCTCTTCCAGAGCTGGGAATCCTCTAGGTTTGGGGAAGTGCAGATGCGTAACAGTTTGGCTGTTGAGCCCGCTCGGCCCTTTGGACCCTCTGAGGCTATGTAGTAATCGACTTGCAGCGAGGGCTCTTTGTTTCTGATACAATTACTTTTGTGTTGGCTTTTGTTGGGAAATGCTTGGCTTCAAAGTTTTTGAATGCATTTGAAAATGTACCATGTGTTTTATGCTTTCTTCTGACATGTGCCAATAACGTTGATGTGAGTCAGAAGAGCGTTGTCCTAAAGCAGCAAAGTCTCAGGTTCAGCCCAGTGCCACTTGCTGTGGTGGCAAATGGTCCAGTCCCTAGTGTGATCCTGCATCACACCTGGGGCTTTGGAATCTGCTGTCAGCCTCACGTGGCTTGCAGCTCATCTTAGAAATCTCCATAGATTGAGAATCTGTATTCTGTTCTTGGCTTTATGGGAACTTTGTCAAGCATTAAGGTCTGGCAGGTGACATAGTGCTACAAACTATTTTCGTTTGCCCTTGCTCGTGGGTTGCTCAACTGAAAGTTGCCACAGTGACGGTGTTTTGGCTCCTAGATATGTGAATGTGACACGCTTTGCTTTTGCTTGTAAATAAAACATGAAAAAATACCTGGTATGCATGTGTATAGAAAAGCCTAGCTCATGGAAAGTAGTGGTTGTGAGGTAATTAACGCTCCATTCGCTCCTGCTCCCTCTCCCCCAAAAGAGTAAGAAGACTCTCCTGAAGTGAACACATTTTGATAAAAGTCTCCTCATGAGACTGATCTCATGATTTTTTGAGAAACTGAGGAGGGTTGGGGTAACTCTGCCTTATGTATGAGATGTTTCAATGCTGCCGATCAAAACATCTTCTAAAAATATCCATCTTCTAGAAGAATCTATTCTGGCAAATCGGAGCCCGATATTAAATAACACCCTGTTGATTGCAAAGGATTCAAATTAAAGAAACAGACCAGTATTCACCTCTTTCCTCCAGTTCCAAGTCTTTATTAGAAATTTGTTGCAGGCTTCACACAAGATGAAAATAAAATTAGTCTGAGCATGAGATCCTTCCAAAAATGTGGTCCTTGGACTGCAGGAGAGTTTGCTCAGAAGGTGGGAACTGGCTTGCTGTTCTCTGCAGAGACTTTTTTTCTGTTGCATGCCTGGTTTCTTGGCATGAAGTAAACATTATCTAGTCCTTTTGAAAAGTCCTGAAGTAGAGAGTGTGTCTTGGCTGAACCTCATTGAAAGGGCTGGGGAAAATCTGTCCAAGAAAAATAAATTTCTGGTGGAGCAGCCAGCAGCGTGCGTGACGTAACCACTTTGGGAGGGATGGGGGTGGTACAAACAGAGCAGTTTGATTTGGCTCTGGGACACACGGGTGAAATGGGAGGATACAGTTAAGATATAACCATTCCTTTTAGCCTAAAATAATTCAGTTCTTGGTGTTTTTCTCATCATTTCTTGTTTCTGTGGTATATCTTTCCACTTTGTACCCTCTATTTTCTGATCTTCCGTAGATCTTGCAGAAGAGCATCTGCCTTTGCTCCTATTCTGTAGGCCACAGAGCTGGGTATCTGCAGGGTCTGCTGTTGGGGATCATCCCCTGAGGTGTGATATGGGCACCTGCCCATGAGGGTCTGCATCACCTAAAGCCCTGGCAAGGGAATGAATCTCATAGAGCTGCTGGTGTTGGGTTCCTGAGGCTATAAAAACTTGGTGGGGTTGTTAGTTTGAAGAGACACAGTCCATAGGGCTGTGTTTGATAAGGGAGGGGGAAGAGTCAGAAAACATACCTGTGGGGACAAGGGGACACTTCCCTGGGCTGTTGCCTCTTCTCTCCTCGGGTGGTGTGATGTTGGGGTCTTCTTTCCCAGCTTGTCCATGGCTGGTTCTTCTCCCCATCCAGCCTCTTGCTGCCGTGTTGTGATTCAGGGACTCCCCTGTTTGCATTATCAACAGAGAGGAGTCACGTAGCAGTGGCAAACCTGCCACGTCTGCTTGATACAAACCCGCATTGTCCTTGACAGGGACAGCGCCTTCCAGT
>NW_008626477.1:25917-40298 GCF_000691845.1 Merops nubicus
TAATTCACCTTGCCAGTAAGAAAGAGGATTTTCCTTTTTTTTTTCTTTAAGAGCAGCTGCATTGTTTGAAGTGAGTGCAATGTTTAGTGACACCAGAAGAGAATATACTTTTGTGGGTAGGAAATGCTGCTTAATTGCTCGAGACTGCAGTTTATTCTCCCAGTCTATGGAATTTCAGTCTATGTGGAAACCAGACATGGGGCTGTGAACTCATTACTTGGATTTCTTGCTCGCTGCCTCGGCGTAGTAGAAAGCATCTTGCACTTGCAAAATGAAATGATGAATCTTTCTGTATCTAAATGAGATAAAATTAATCCTGCTTTCTGTGCAGCTTTTTTACAAAGAATCAGAAGCATTCTGCTCTTCTGCAGGATTGTGTTAATCATTAGCAACTTAACGAGTTGAAGACCTGTGGCCACATAAAAATGTATAAACAGGCCAAGAAAAAGCTGAGGTGTGCTGAAGGATAATTCAGATAGAACTGAGTCACAGAAAGAAATGCATTTACCAAACAGGGGCTGAATCTGACTGTTCTGAAGTAAAAATGGTCTTTTTGACATGTTGATGCACAGTCCTTTTTTAGCTGTTTGTGTTCTTTAAAGTATAGGGAATTATGAATGACTTATATGAATTCATAGTGAGCTGTGAAAGCCTTGAAAGCACAGTTTAGAGTGTCTGTACACAATGTGTGCATGGTATACAAGAAACTTTTTTTCTTTTAAAGAAGTCTGTGTACTTCTGTGCCAGCAGTTTGCTTTTGAGGAGCTTGTGGTGATCTCTTTAGTTACAGATACAACAGTATCTATATCAGTGAACCACAAGTTCATTTGCTCTGGGGAGGAAATCTGAAATATCTTCTTTCACTGTAATCAGGATATAATTTTATTAAAGCAGGTTAGGCAGAGCAGGAAGTAGAGGTATTGATAGGTAAAAGCAAGTGTGTTTTGAGAATATGAGCATGAAATTATGATGTGTGGGACAAGTTGCTTGTAGTACAGCCTAGTGACCAAAAATGCCACCTGCTTTATTTCTTCAAATCCCCAAATCATCCTGCTCTTTTTCTGCATGTTGATAATTTTATAGCACAGAGGGAGTTAGGCTGGGCTGCATGACTCTTCCTGTAGCCACTTCTGGGTGCTGTTAAAGAAAGTATAAAAAGTAAGTAGGAGGATCTGCTCTTTGCAGAGAGTTTTGTTCATGTTGGCTAAATTTTGAATTCATGGTGAATTTTGAATTCATTTTGAATTCATGTTTTAAATTTTGAAACATGAGGTTTGACATCTCTGCAAAAACTTGTTTTATGTTCATATGCAAAATATTTAAACACGGCTGAATTCTTGGTTTTTGGTAGCCTGCTAGGGGGGGTTCCAAAGTCTCTGATGTTTTGGGTGTTGCTCATTTGTAACTTGCAATTTTTGGAAGTGTGTTGAGGTTTCTCTTAATTGTTGCTTCACCATCTCTGGTCTGGTCAGTGCTGCTGTCAACTGGCACAGGGTGAAGCCCACACCCCTGCTGCAGCTCCTTCTTCCCCAGCACCTCAGCCAAGCCACCTCTAATCCTGCCGTTAGACCCCCAAAGAAAAGGGAAGCCCAACCCCTAAACCAGGCTTACCCAAAACTTGCTTAGCCAGTGGAGCATCTGGTCCTGTGTGAATTTGTTTTCTAACAACGTTTTGCATGCAGGCCTGAAGCTGCTGCCTTTGAGAGATCCCCAGGACTTTGCAGTCTCTCCATGAAGCTGTTGGGGGAATGGTATTTTGTGCTGTCCAGAAAGCCTGGTAACAGTTGCATACAGCCTCCTAGAGTGGAACAGCTCTGTGTTCAGTGTATGTGGAGATAGGGGCTGTTTGATTGTCTGTCATGTTTGTGAGAAAGCTCAAGGTGGAATTAAGACCTTTTTTTAATGTTCTTTCTTTGGGATTTGTCCTTTCAATTCCTACAGCATTTGTATTGGACCTTGTGACTCCAAATGCCACTTTGTGGCCTTGCTTTTGGGGACAAGCTCCTGCAGCATTCTAGAGCATTCAGTGTGGCTTCTGCACTGCTAGTGTTTTATCTTAGTTTTATAATTTGCTATGGCAAAAGCACAGAGCTGTTATATAAGTAGCTTTTAAAGATGGGACTTGTCAATAAGAAGAAAACAGCCTGTAAGCTTTGCTTAGTAAGCCTTCAAATGGAATTAAGGGCTTGCAAATAAACTTGTTCTTAATAAACTAAACTGAGTATTTGTTACCAGTTTGTCTAGGGGTTTGTTTATAAGATAGAATAGACTTCTTGTAGCTTTTATTGGTAAGTTCTAGTCGTATATCAAAGGATATAAATCATCAGTTCTTTGCCACTTGCAAAAGCCAAAATCAGGATCCCCATAGATCAGTCTGGATTGGTGACTGAGGAGGAAAGCTTTTCTCAAAACCAGGAACTGCAGCTTTTTAGCTCGTGGGCCACCTCTTCCTCCTCTTTTTTTCTTCCAAACTGGAGATTATGATGGCTTCAGTATTGCACTTTTAAACAGAAGAGGATACATCATGTGTACATCTTCTTTGTCTCAGATTGCAGTTGACAAACCCACCTATTGCCCGAGCCAAAGAGGCTTTTGCAGTCTATGCCAGTTATTCCTGTTACCAGTTAACTTGGAGAGGTTTGTTTTTGAAGTAAAGTATGTAGAGATAATTCTTGTCTGAAGCCCAAGTGGGCTTTGCAGCAGTTTTTTTTCCTTAGAGAAATAAGGGGAAAGTGCTACTCTGGGAGGTAGACTTTATCCCTGAGATGTGGCTAAACATCCTCTTGTAATGCTTCCCTGGTGACCACGAAGCATCTCTGCTGTCTGTATAACTATTTATGTTGAGCTGAGAAAGAGCAGGCAACTGTTTGGACCAAAAAGAAGCAAACATGGTGGAGCCTTGATCACAGGGCTGTCCTCTTCCCTTGGCCTGGTGAAACTGAGGGTTTTGGGCTTCTCTGGCCACCTCTGCTGCACTCGGTGCACGACTTTCTAGTCTTAACAGGTGTCTCCCTAAAAATACATGCCCGTGTTTAGTCTGCTGGTGAAGAACAGTATTCCTTTATTGCCATTTGGAGAGGCAAGGGAAGCCAGCCAAGTCCAGTGCTGCTTTGTGGCAGAAGGTATCTCATGGCTTTGAAGTTGTATACTTCTTAAAAATAAGATCACCTAGACTGTAGCTCTGAAATTCTTCATTGCAGCCACTGAAATATGTTGTAGTTAATAACATGTTCTTCTACTAAAAATCGTCTTTTTAATCCTTTTTCTGTCACTGCTCTGATGTTTGGGAGAGAATTAGTTCCTTTGAACCCTTTTGGGAGATGCATAACAAACCCCAAAATTGATGTATTCAGTCCCCTTCCTGGTCTCAGATGCCATCTCTGCCAAACACTTGTACTCTAAGTTTGGGCAAAAGTCACTGAAAGACTGGACAGATCTTTGATTCCTCGGGGGCCGAAGCAAAGCTCTTGATACAGGGAAATGTTGCCTGTTAAAATCAGAGTTAATGAAACCATTGCAGAGGTGGCATTTTCTGGAGGGTGTTCTGCTGGAGTTGATCTACCCATCCCTTTTCCCAGGCAGCTCTGTCTGGTTGCAGTTAGTAGCTGAGAAGGACCAGGGTGTTCTTCGTGTGGGTGTAGGCAGGAGGAGAGTGTCAGTGGCACTCGAGCAGTTTTGTAAAGTTTTTTTATTACAGGTCCTTGGAGACAATTCTTGGAAGTTGTAATAGAACATTGTCTCCCTTTAGAGGGGCTGAGTTCCATGTGGGGATTTGTGCATGTGTATCCTCATCTCCCTTTTCAAAGAGGATCTTGCTGTGGAGATGGGAAGCACGTGGTGTGTTGGGCTGCTGGGGTTCAACAGCAGGGAATTTAGTTTAACAAACCCTTCCTTGAGACTCAGACCCTCCTAAGAACTCCCAGCACAGATGAAGCTCCTTCCACTCAGTGCTACGGTTCTCTTCTGCGTTTGACTCATGTTTAACTTACCTTCTCCTGTAGGATGAGGAAGGACACGGTGAGGAAAAGTATTCAAGACTCAGGCTGCTTGATCTGAACACCCTTTGGGTGTCAAACCCCTGTGTAGCAGAGCACGTGGGATTCCCTTTGTTTGCACTCTGATTTGTGTTCTCGCTGTCCAGATTCTCAGGCTGCTTGGCCATTGAAAAAACTTTGAGACATTCATGAAATTCATGGCAGGTTTTAGCTGGGTTTTTTCAGCATCCTTCCTTTGCAGTAGTGATAGCTTTTGCTTGTGCTGCAGAACTCTACAGCTGAATGTACCGAAAGACACTTCTTTGAGTCTATATTGGCAGTAAAAGCCTTTGGAAGAGAGAGGGGGGTTAATACGCTGTTTGATCAGACGTTGGCTTCCTTCCCAGCCTCGGGGCTGGGACCCTTTGGAGCCCCATTGCGTCAGCACAGCAGAGCAGGGAGGATTTAAAGCAGGGCTGAGCCCATCCTGGTGCTGCTCGGGGCCTCTGGTGGTCGCGCCGCTCGGCGAGCTTCAAATAGCTGGTGCTGGTTTCTGAGAATGTCATGAACTCCGTGGTTTGTGTTCTTTTAGGAAAACCTCTTGAGTGAGTCTTAAATCATGTCTCTGTGGCTAATTTAAAACACCCCTTAAACTTGCAGCCTGTCCTTTCTGTGTGGCAGAGCGTGCCCGTGCACACGGCGTGGCTTTGGCTTCTGCAGGAAGCACCGAGCACGTGGTGTGGGCGCTGCCGTTGGGAGGAGGATTTCTTAGGGCTGAAAGGCCTTGTGATCATTCTTGAAATAAATTGGCTTTTATTTCCTGCTCTTGTCTTGCCAAATATCCTAAAGCTATATGTTCACCTTCTTTCCCCAGCAGTATTTGGAACTGTTGGGTAAAGCCAGTCCCCTGCTTCTTGTTCCAGTTACTCTGAAAGCAAAGAGAAGCTTTAATGGGTACTTTGAACATTTCCTTTTTAGATAGTGGAGAATCCATGTGGAGAGAGACTTCATGATACCTGCTCTCTTACTGCATGGGGAAGATTTTACTTCACAGCTCTTGCCCCTCTTAAAAACCCAGAGTCTGTAGTGAAGCTGTTTTGTAGACAATTATGCTTAAATGGTATCATGAGTGCTTGGATGCTCAGACCATGAAGTCTGTTGTCCTGGGGTGTATGTGAAAATGTATAAAAGCTGTTCTGTTCTTTACCCCTACACACCCTTTCCTGAAAAGGAGGAAAAGTCATGTTAGTATCTCAGTAACTCTTGCAGCTGTGGTTTATGACCTCAGCAACTGCTTATTTTTGTTGCGATTGCAAATATTTGAACACTTTCTTGTTCTCATTAGGTTAAGGATGACTCCCTCTGTCAGTAGTAAGGGCTTGAATCATGAACTTGGGGTTCAAACACTCGCAGTGGGATAAACTGGAATATAAGTTACAACCTGCCAGCTGCTCAGTGGTGGCTGTGCATGTCCTTGCCCTGTAGTCTTTTGTGCAGAGATAAGGTGTCTGTGTTGCTTTAGGATGGGAGAGTGCAAGAGGCAGGTAGTGTGTGTCATATAACCCAAGTCATGCTCTGCCTTGCTTCATCTCTGCTGAGCTGCTCAAGGGCATGAGCTCCCCTGCTCCTCTGAGAGGCTCTGGCTGGAGAGTGGAGCTTCAGAGCCTTGAGGTTGGCATGGGGACGTGCAGATACTGCTGTTCTCTAAATATAATCCTTCTCTTGAACAGATTAATATGTAAAACCACTGGGCAATTGCACACAGCAGCCTCTTGTCCTCTTGGCACAGATAAATCCTAATGGTGGCTTTTGACCTCTCTTATTCTGAGAAAACTGCTCAGCTTCTGCTCGAGAGATGCTGCTGCTGTTGGAGTGGCTGCAGAGCACCCTTCACACTGCTCCCATGGCCCTGGCAAGGGCTGAAGCTGCTCAGAGCTGCCCTGCGGGGGTGATTAGTTTATTTGAGAACTGGGAGGATGTTAAAAAGGTTCTGTAATCAGCAGAATACTTGTCACAGAAAAATTTGACTTGTGTTTTTTTGTTAGATATTTTTAAGCTGAAACTTTAGGGACTATTGTTATTTTAGATGTGAGAAGAACTTACATCTTGTTATCTTGTTATTTTTTAGCTCCAGGAGAACTAGTGTATTTTTTATATATATATGTCCCATACATATTAAAAATCTCTGAGAAGACTACAGGAAAAGTAAAGAAATGGGGAGGTAATAGATTAATGCCTCTCCCTGGTGGAGCAGGTAGTTAAATTAAGGCAGACTCTGATTGATAGTGTTCAGGAAGAAGCTTCCTCTTCAACATCACATTTTTTCCATTATATATTTTCTCTCCCCTAGTGTTGGAAATGTGCTCCAGGATTTGCTTGTCTCATTTAACCTGTCACTCCTTGTGTTCAGGCTCTGACCCTTGCCCTCTTAGACCAAGGTTAGTTCTGGGTTGGATCGTATCTCTGTTCCTTGGAGAGCTGCAGGTGCCAGGCATGTTGCAGGGTGTGTTTGGCTCCTCAGTCTGCAGAGGGTTCTGGCTCCCCAGCTGCACCCACCCACGCTTACCTGGCTTGTCCCACGCTGCCCACCTCCAGTCCAGCCTCTCCCCAAGGCCTGAGGCTCCAGCAGCAAGCTCCTGAGTCCAGCTCCTCCCAACTGCTGCTTTGCTCCTTCAGCTGGTCAGCAACACACTTTTTCATGCAGTGAGTTTGTCAGAGCTCTGTGGCTGGCCAGGGCAGGGCTGTGGCTGCAGTTAAGGGCTGGTGCTGCCCTGCTGTGACTGATAAGGACCCTGCATGGTGGGGCAGAGCGATTGCCACACTGCAGCTTTTCTTAAAGATCTTCCCTTTCCTACTTTATTTATCTAAAAAAACCAAAGGAGAGGGGCTGATGACAGAGCTCCCATCCTATAAAGCAGCAAAACTACTGATTCTTCTTTTTTACCTCTAAAACTTGCAGTCCCCTTCTGCTCTCTTGCATGCTCATCAGAAGCAGCCTGTTTGTTTCAGCTGGTAGATACATCCCTCCAGATATTTTCTGCCTTCTCTCCCAGTACCCTGACACAGTTCTGTTTATTTACTCCCTTGCGTGAAACCCAGAGGAAAACATGAGTGAGGAGGTGTTGCTGCAGGGGCAGCCTCAGCCCAGTGTCTTGGTTGCAGGACACTCTTGAGGGAGTGTGGCTGCCAGGCATGAGGAGCAGCCATCCAGTATCTTGAGATTTGTAAATCATGGTAACAAGGACAATATTCACAACTCTGGCCAGGCTGTTTTTCATTAAGAGTTAGAAAAATGCGAAGTTCTAGGAATTTCATGAAGGCTTTTGATGTGTGAGTACTCGCTGATGTACTACAAGTTCTGGAGGAAAATAAACTTTTGATTAAAGAATAAACTCTGTTCCAGAAACTCCTTGCACAATACTTAGAGACTTTTTCACGTTGAAGGAGTGAGACTTGGCCTTGAGTATTCTGTTGAGGAAAGCCACAGCAAGGCTGCTTTCTATCAGGCTGCCATGCTTTTTGCCTAAGCTTGTAAGCTGCTTTGATTTCTTCTTGCCTGAATATTATTTTGGAACTTACTATACATAAATATTTATGTAAATACTTAAATTTTTTTTATGTAACATTTTGGTTAAACCTGTGAGGGCTTTTCTTTCACTGAAGTTTCTCATGGAAGGGGTGTGCTGTCTGACTGTAGAGGTCAGAAACTTTGTAGGCCATAAAGATGAGACTTTTCAAGCTCTGTGGGTATCTTGTGACCCAAGTTAAGCCTCTCTTTTTATTGTTTTCAAGGGTAATTTTGTGCCATGCAGGAGCAGGGCTTGATATTATTTCATTTAGTTTTAGGGTTGGAACTTGGCTGGGTGGATTTCTGTACTGTGTCTGCAAAAAGCAGACATTTGTGTAGCTGTGTACTGACAAGCAGAAAGACAAATTCAGAATGATCTGCTCTGGAAAGGAGCCAAACGTTTTAATTTGTGTGTATGTAATTCTGGTGTCTCTGCTAGAGCCAAGTCTGCTCTCCTTCGACTCGATGGTAATGCTCAGCACATGTAGTGTTTTCATCTCAAAAGCACTCCATGAACATTAACCTAACAGTTAAGCTTTAAACTTTTCTTTTAGCTCTCATTTACTTGGGTTTGAAAGCAGGCAGCTCTCTGTGCTGCCCTACGTGGGCTCCAGAATGTTGGATCCATCAACTGGGAGCAGGATGCAGGATGGGCTGGAAGAAGGAGCTAAAAATAGTTGCTGATGGTTCCTCTGGGTAGTGGAGGAAAACTCAAATCGCTGTGAACCTGAATCACTTCTCTGAGGTAACCAGAAACCCGATGAGCACATCGCAGCTACCGCTCCGAGCAGAGCACCAAATTGATTCTTCTGGCCAGAGAGTCTTTAAATTTTCATGGAGGTGGTAACTGGGCCAAGGTAGCTGATGTCATTTCTAGTGAAATGACGAGGCAGCAACGAGCTCTTGGTTCCACTTGCTACTTTTCTGGCATGATACCCTGTTCCAGAAACCACGAAGCTGTCCTACCTTTGTTGCCGTACCACTGGTAATTATTTAATCTCAATCAGCCAAAGGACTGAATAGGGTAAGCAAATCAGTTGAAGTAAACACAATTACTCTGAAAGTACTTCTGTCAGGACCTCTAGAGGCCACGCTGCTGCTTTGTGCGTGGGGGAATGGGATAGCTCAGGGATGCTCTTGTTCCCAGGGACAAGAGGACACGTTACAGGGTGCGAAGTCCTTGAGAACCCTTCCCGGCTCCCTCGGCGTTGTGGTGGAGCTTGAAAAACCTTTATCTTTGTGCTTTTGCTGGTGGGTTATTGTTGCTTCCTTTAGTTCACTTAGCAGAACAGGTGGCCTTATTCTTCAGTGTCTTGGCAGATTTCCTCTTAAGCCTTATTTTAGAGAGTTGAAAGAGGCAGAGGGCATAGGGTGCTTTTTGAAGCTGTATTCGCTGAGGACTCTATTCCCACCACATTGTAAAGTCTAGAATAGTTACTCCAGGATTCTTTGCTGTTTTGAGGCAATTATGGTTTCTTGATCTTGAAGTGGGGCACGTTGGCCTATAAAAGAACGTCACCAGGAACAGCACTGAAACATGGCAAGAAGGATCACAGGTTTTTATTCACTGCCTCAGGATTTATCCGTTTTGTCTCGAGACACGCACAGGTTTTGCAGGAGCTTGTGAAGACCTGGAAAGATGACAATAAACATGGTCAGCACTCTTCATCTGTGAATAGTAGGTGGCTGAGCAGAATTGCTGCATAATGAATTTTGATGTTAACCCTCTCCTTCCCTCCACCTTTGTCCCACTTTTTGTCCCTTTGATTAAAGCCTGACCCGAGGTGTCTGGTGAGCAGATGCAGAGATGCTCTACCACTGCAATTAGATGATGCTTTTTCTGGTTTTACATATGTTTTCTCTAATAACAGTTGAAAATGGGCGCAGCCTGTTCCTTTCCTGCTCTATGAAATCAATAGAGTGGCTTAATTCTTATTTAAAAAAAATATTCTGTTATTACTAAATATATTTTTAAAGGCTATTGTTTTGTCAACAGTCTGAGCAGCAGGAAGGGAGACAGCTGCATGCCATGGGCTGTTCTTGAGGGGAAACTGAACACTGATTTTGCAGGAGGAGTCCAGCAGAGCCAGGCTGTGTCACCTCTGTCACACCATGCCTCTGTTTCCATTAACTGCAGGACAATCTGAGTAATTGGCTTCTCCAGTGAATTGGAGCTGGGACACTTTCAGTTGTTTGCTCTTTCCTTGGTATATGATTCATTTAGTTTTGACTGGGACTTTGGGAAGATGACTGTAGCTGTGGTGAAGCACTGGGATTGCTTATTAGTAGTAGCTTCAAGAAGCTTGTTCCATGTCTATTCTGCCTCCCTGTTTTCTAAGGATATATTTTAATTTCTCCCTGCTCACATCCCCTGTAATAAGTTAGACACCCACAGGTTACATGACCCTGGTCTTTCTCCTTTCTCATAAGGGTCTTGAAATGGTGTTTCCAGTTCAGCACTCAGCTGCTGGAAGATTGCTTGTAAGGACCTAGCTACAGTTGAACGTGGTTGTATTGCAAGCCTAACCCAGGCCAGACATTTTGGGATGCCCTGTGCTTGTGGCTGCAAGACTTTAACCCCAACATGCAGCTTAGAGACCTGCTTGGAGCTGCCCTGGTAACACATTTGCCAGTGTGCTATGAATAACTAGTGACTTCCCAAACAGAACTTGTTTTTTTAGTGTCCTTTTGATAATGTGTGAAGCAGATATAAGCTCCCCCAGATCGTGTCCCCCTCCAGTAGGATTCCCAGCTTAGTGAGGTAGTGCCTTCTGACTGGGCCTGAGCATCTCTTACTTAGAGTAGTAAGGACTTGGGTAGGAACCCTTCCTTGCTGCCAGGCATGCAGCTGAACACCGAAGCTGAGCCGAGCTCTCTGGGACTGATCTGCCAGCCTGATGGATCCACTCCTGCTCTCCACTAGCTGCTGGAAATGGATGATGGAGTAGGAATTACGGCAAGCAGTAAATGGATGTAAGGAATGGGGTCTCACCTGCCAGTTTCCTTCATTTCAGGCTTTCTTGGAAGAAGGTGGCAGGTACTGAATCTGATGTCAGTGCTGTCTGCTGGATCCTTGCCATCTGGGTAACTTTGATTTTCTGTATGTGCCTTTAGGCAACCAGTGGTAGCAGAAATGTGCTGTTCTTGATCCTTGTCCAGCCATCTTTCACATTCTCATTTCATTAACATGCATGACAGCGAATTGAGGGCATCTCAGCACTATGCACCTTTAGAGGGAGAAGCTAATGGAAGCTCAGATGAAATCCTTGGATTAAAGCCTCAGTGATGGAGCTGATTCCATGAAGTGATCCAAACACTTGGCTCTGTCGTTCAAAAGTACCACGTCAGAGTTAGCACAGCTGAACGTTTTAATACTTTTAGTACTTGCTGCGTACTGATGGGTGAGCTGCATTGCTAGGGCTGGAAATGCTTTCTGCCTGAATGCTCCCTGGATGAACACAGAGTGTAGGGACAGTGCATCCTGAGCTTCCAGCTGCTGGACTTAAAGAGCAGGACAAGACTGAGATGGATAGAGCAGCACAGTGTGTTGGGCAGTGGGACAGAAAAGCTGCTGGAAGGAGACAAATTGATACTGAGAGAGCTGGCAGGAAAAGAGGGAGAGAAAAATTAGAGAAATGGTGTCAAGAATATTTTTTTTTTCCTGTAGCCTTAGATCATAAGGCCAGATGAGATCATTTATGTAAGAACAGATCGTTGCAGAGGCTGTCTGATTTAGCTGAGTAAATTCCTGAATGCATTTTCAAAAACACTCTACTTCTGGCTTGAATTTGCTTAGCCTGATCTTGTAGTCCTCAGTTCTTGTTTCTTCCCTTGCCTGGTGGTTTGGGAAGCCACATAGCCAATATAAGTACTTGTGGAGGTGATCTTATTGCCTCTTGCCATCTGAAGAGAGCTCAGATTTGAATAAGAGATGTGATGGCTTTTTAAGTCTGTTGTCATTGTGGCTTTACTTCGATTTTTCTGGCCTGTGGATGGATCACTTGGCTTTTTTTTTAATAAGGTTTCATAGTGGTGTTCTAATTCCAAGTGTTTTTCTTCAGTGATCTGAAAGCATCCTTCTCCCCCTCTTGAAAAACAAAACAACAAACCACCAACAAAAAAACCAACCCAATACTGTAATTCTGGCCTCTCTAATTTTCAGTCTCCTAAATATGGTCAGAAGTGTTAAGTGTGTTTTCATGCTTTCGTTTGCTGTCAGTACAAGTAAGGCCTCTTGCTGTCAGTGCTGCAGCTTACTGCCTTTTGTTCCTTTGGCCCAGGTTTAGATTTTTTTTTTGTTCTACAGAAACTACTCAAAATGGTTCATGTTCCTGGTCTTGCCTTTCACTTGCTCATCATGTAGGACTTGGTTTGCTCTGTGTGTGAGAACCGTGCTGATGACTTGGTCAAAAAGCTGTGGAGCACCAAAGATTCTTTCAAAGAGTTATCTTCAAACAATTAAACACTAGAAAGAATGTTATTCTTTTTACGTATATGGAGCTTTAGACTTGAAAAAAACAAATATTTACAGAAGATAGTGAAATGGTGTTGCAGTTCTGATGTGCTTGGCTCTGCAGCGAGGGGGATGTATTTGGATTCCGTCAGAAGATGAGATTAAGCTCCAGGGCTTCCCTTTTTCTGACAGGCAGCTAAATATGCCAGCATTATGATTTCCTTTAGTGCACACAGGTGATAGTTGTCTTGCAAAGTTTACATAAAGGTTATATTGACGCCAGTGGGAGTTTTGCTGAAGATTGAAGGTAGTGTGCCCTGAATTCGTGCTGTCCTTTGGACCGTAATTATAAGTGCATTTTGGCTCCATTCCCAGGAAGACGTTGACACCTCTGAATTTGAGTTGCTGAAGGTGAACAGCCTCTTGTGCTTGGAGATGTGATTTCCACGTACAGGGCCCCTGCCCAGAGTAACAGGGACTCTCCTCTTCGTATTTACTACTTGTTAGCTTTGGAGCTTGGGGCTGTGAAACAAAACCAGGATTGCACTGAAGAATTCCTCGGGGTTCTTCTTTCTTGGCTTCGATGCCCTTGCCCCCATCTTCCTCATCTCCTTTTTCCATGCCATCTGCCTGTCATTTGCCTTCTCATTTCTCCAACCTATTTATGAAATACGTTTGCACAAGCCCTTTATGCAATGATTGCAGAGGAGCGTTAGAGTTGTGACCAGGCTTATTTCCTCTTTGCTGAATTTGCCAGGTCCAGCAAGTCCCCCTGGGATTCAGCAGGGTATCTTTGGTCTAGTTTTAGATTTACATGGTGTTGGTTTCAACCGAGGGCTGTGCAGGGAATATTCTGGTAGTGGCAGGACAGGACACCGTGGCAGCCTGAGCCTCGGAGGTCGGGATTTGTCTGAGCCCTGGCAGGAGGTGGGGTTGGGTTTGGGTTGCAGCTCTCGCTTGCCGGAGTTCAACTTTCACAAAGAGGAACTTTATTTACGAAGCTTTGGACAGTGATTTCATTGTCCCAGAAATGCCTGGCATGAAGGGGAGCATTGAGGCTCTGTCACGAGTCCAGGTTCCCGAGTCCACACCTGTCAGGGGGCAGCAGCCAGTCACCCACTGCCACTGGGGTTCTCGCCTTTCTCATGTTGAAGGATTAAGGCTCTGCTGCAGCTGGTCTCCAACGCTGCAGAAGCCAAACGGAGGACTCTGGAAGCAGCAGGATTGCTTTTAGCACAGAATGTTGTGGTAAGATGTGCTGCTGCAGTAGCAGCCAGCATTGGTGTGCCTCCTTGCTTCCTCTTTGTCACATAGTCCAGAAAAAACAGCAAATCGCCAGCACTCCCCCAGTCTCTCTGTACTAAGTGTTCATGGTGAGGCAGGAGCTTAATACCCTTGGCATGGTCTGCTGCAGGACCTTATGTCCCAACTAGTGACTCGTGCAGCAGGGAGCGAGTGCTTTTGAGTTCAGGATATTTTCATGCTGTGTATAAAAGGAAAAAAAATTAATATTATTTGGGTTCAGTGGTGCCATGCACACAGGACACAATGCAGCATGGGTGGATTTGTTCTGGAAAGGGTGTTCTATTGTCCATGCTTTTCTGCTCGAGGTAGCAAAGGGAAGAACAGAGGGAGGAGGACAGAGCTGTGCTGATAAGGCGGCTCCCTTCCAATTTCCTGCCTGTGTGGTGGGGAAGGGATCTGTCCTGCCTGTGATGGATCTGAGGCCAAGGATCTCTGATCTCACGCTGATGTGCGTTCGCTTCCAAATGTGTTATTTCATTTCTTTTTCCTATAATTGAATGTACACAGGCAGAGGTGGCTGTGAACGGGTGGCAGGATTCTGAAAACTTGCTGGACTCCCATGCCTCTGCTACGTAGGGGCTTTCTCGGCAAATGTGTCTAGGAAATTTTGCCACTTCCTTTGAAACTAATTATTGGCCGGTCTCCGATGCACAATCTGGCAAGGTCACTGTGAAATCGGAGCTGGGGGGGGAAGGGTAGATTTAAAAACAACAACAAAAACCAAAATCAAAACAAACCAAACGAAAAACCCTTGATGTAGGCTGCCGTAGATCAGATCGTATGTTTTCTTTTGTAGATCAGGCATGCTAACAAATATATTCAAGACTACAAAAGAGGAGAAATAGCTACAGCTTTTTGGTTTCTTTTTTTTGTGTGTGTTTTGTTTTCCTTGAGACATTGAGGAAAGAAAATGGAGCACGAGGGGACAAAAAGAATTGCTGAACAAAGCATGTCCTTTCCCCAGCTTTATGAAATCTCAAAAGCCTCTCTGGGCAGAACCTGAGCTGCGGGGAGGGAATGAGAAAGCGTTTGGGAGCATGGAACCGGTGGTGACATACAAACGGCTGCACACTCCTGCTCC
>NW_008626477.1:40329-53690 GCF_000691845.1 Merops nubicus
AGAAGATGCCTCGTGTAGCTGAACTAATAAAAAGCCTAAACAATAGCTCTCGCCTACCAGTTACTACAAGGAGTGGATTGTTAACCTGCTGCTGACCCCCTCCCTTTTTCTTCAACCTCAAAGGATGACATAAAGTCGATATAATCGCTTCTAAACTTGTATGTGTGTGTTTGATACATTATATTTTGCTCCAGAAGAAGCAGAGGTGTCTGCAAGCTCCAGCCCTGGCCCTTGGAGAGGGCAGCCTAGGATGACACAAGGTGCAGAACCTCCCTTTTGTTCTGCTCTTCCTCCCTGACCTCCCCTCTGCTTGGGCTGGTGTGCTGTCTTTACTGAGGAATTTACTCCGTGATACTAAATCCTTTCCAGTCTAAAGCGCTCTTCTGCCTGGGACAATAAATACATCATAGATAACAGCTCCTCTTGAAGGGGAGCCAGATCTCCTCTGGCCATGTTATAGATGAGAAAAAGATGTCAAGTAACACGTCCAGGATCAAAAGGCAAATCTGTGATGGAGCAGAGAATTGGCAGATCCAGGACGGGAGTCCCAGCTCTGAGCCTCTTGGACTGTAAGACCTCCTTCCTCCCCAGCACCGCTCTGCCACGTTGCAGAAGATGGATGTTGGCTGTTGGTCAGGATTCTGTAGTGGTACATCTGTGGTTGGTACATCTGTAGTGTCCTACTCCCTAAGGGAAGGTTTTCCTTTGTGATACAGTAAATAAGTTCAAGTATTACAGTCCTACATCATTCACCATGGGTACAGAGATATAAACTCTGCTGTTACCTTCTTGCCATTCTTACTCTTCGTCAGTTCTTTGCTTTTCTTCTTGGTGAGATGTGGATCTCCTCCTCAGAGCCTACCTGGAGTTAATTCCATATCTCTGCTCTCAGTGATAGTTCATGTGTTTTGTAAATCTTGTGAGCTCTTTTGGCCCTGTAGAAGAAATGTGTCTGCACACTTGTGACTGTGTTTGGACTCTGCATTATCCAGGGTTCATCATCTGAAGGCTGTCTCCCCTGCCCAAAGCACGACTAGAGACCTAATAACCATTTGGTAACAGAGAAAAAGTCTTTTTTTTTAAGAGATGTAAACAGATCATGCATAGAGGGAGTGACATCCAAGGAGTTTGGATCAAAAGTGCACATCAGCAAGAGGTTTATACTTCAAGCTGTGCACTGTGAATGGATTAATTGCATGTGGTTTGAGTAGCCAGGGTAAAGCAGTCTTGCCCAGCACAGCAAGAGTTACGAGAGAGATGGTAACAAAAATATATATGGCATTTAGTGAGACATGCTGGGATGTTGCTCTCTTACCAGAAGAACTGGAGGGAAAACCCAGGAGTCAATTCTCCAGCCTGTTAACTTCTAAGCAAGTGTTGGAAGCACTCAGAAATCACATCATTCATTTCTGTGCCCTTCTGAGCGCTCCAGAGTGGAAGTGAGCTGAAGGTTTGCACATCTGTGTGTGTACTCAGAAGGAGAGCTGTGATTCATCTAAAACTTAACTTGTATACTAAGCTAAAACCTCTGTGGTTGGATTTTTGTTGGGCTTTTTTTTGATAGTGTTGTCTTAGGAAAAGGTGCAGTGAGGTTGGGAGGAATGTAGGAGGGAGAATGGTCTGAACAGAAAGGGGGGAGCAATTAATATTTTAGTTGCTGAACTGAAGCTTATATCCTGGAATTCCTTTGTTTGAACTAGTGGGCTGAAATGAGGTGGGTTTTCTGAGCAGGGTTGGGGAGGGAACAGGCAGTACTTAAGTGTCACATCTGCTTAAGGCTGTGCTGCTGTCCACCTCACCCTTTGGTGACACTTGGAGTGAAGAAGCCCACACAGCCGTTCTCCTCACCTTGGCATAACAGTTATCTCTGTGTTGAAGATGTAAACTTGCTATAAATGATGGTTGCACAAATGCTGCAGCTAATTTAATGTTTTCATGAGAACCTCTGGGTTTAAGAACTTGCCTCATTACCTTTTACATCTGACAGGAGCAAGGTGCTGCCCACAAGTTTTTACTGAAGGAAAACGTCTGGGATCTGGTGCAACTCAGGGATGATCAAGCAACATAGAGACCTTGTGTAAACTGTTCTCATGTGGCTTTTAGCTGGATGTTACTTTTGAAGCTGGTGTCATGGGTGTCTAAATAGCAACCTAGTTAAAGAGTAACCTGCTCACTCGCTTTGTTGCTGCTCTGCCCAGGCACATCCCTCCCCACTCAGCTCAGTGTCACTGCCCATGTTGGGCACGTCCTGACTGCTCCTTGCAGTGGGCTGGACACAGCACTCGGAGCTGCAGCTGGAACTCCTTGGCCAGCGAGCTGCCACCCACCAGGACCTGTGACCCTGAGGAAGCCCTTGGGGTTAGAGCATTGTGGAGCAGCAGCACGTTTCTTCTCTACAGGCTCTCAGCAGCTTGGGGGAGGATTCAGCGAACAGCAATCTGCAGTTTGGATGGTTCATGGAGAAGATCTAGCATTTGGTAGCACCACTGTTCTGAGTCCTGCAGAAAGAGCTCTGCAGACTTGCTCGGGTCCCGCTTCCTTCCCCCTCCAAGGCACACATGCTCTCTCAGGGTTTGATTTACCCCGTGCTCTTCTCAGGAAAATAAATAGGGTATCTGTAAGTTTAAACATTAAGGCCTTTGTCAGCCCACGGCGAGTAGCAGAGGCCTCCTGTGGATAAAACTATGTTTGGGGGGAGGTCCCTGTTTTCCAGCGCATTGAGTTCTGTTGAAGGATGGAGACTTGACAGAGACTGAAGTCCTCTGTCCAGGGGACAGGTGGAGCTCGGGCAAGGAGACTTTTCCCCCTTTTCACACCCAGCCTCCTGTGCCGAGTGCATTTTGTCCTTGTCTCAAAGGGCAGCCTGTGCAGCCAGGGTGGAGGAGAACATGTCAACGGGTGTGACTCAGTTCTCCGCTCTCAGATGACTTGCCAAGTGGAGCCTCTGGTCCTTTTTGTCTTGGCCATTTCCTAGCAGATCATCCAGATTCTGTCTTTTAGTCTCAGCCTGTGCCACCTCTTCTTTTGGCCGAGGCAGCCCGCTGGCTGACGGGGTACAGGCCAGCCCTCAGCATCACAGAGGCAGGGTCTGTGTTCAGTGAAATACTTCTGCCTGCTGGCCCCACTCTCCTGAACAGCTTTGTGGGCCAAAATCAAAGTTTCCCCAGTGCAGAGTACATCTGTTATGGGTTATAGGTGCGTGTGCTGCCAACACAACCCGCTCTCCTGAACCTGGTGATGAATCTGGTTTAGAGTTCTTCTGACAGAAAAGCCAGCTCATGGCTCAGCAGTGACACTTCTTCCCGTGGCACAGTACTGCTGTGGGATCCACAGAAGAGCTGTGAGGCTGCCTGCCTTCGCTCTGGCTTCTGTACCAGGTAACACAGCGATTTGTCATCCCAGGAATCAGTGTGCTTTAATCGCCACTGGCAAACACATTCAGGAGGTAGGAAGGGCTGAGATTGTGGTTCTCAAATGGTGCTCTGTGGGACCATGAAGAGGAATTTGCAGATTCATTAAATGATTTTTTTTTTTGATGGAAAATTTGATAAAGGAGCCAGGAATACCCAAGAAATTGGCAGGTGTTGACAGACGTCCGCGGGTGCGAAAGCTGTGGCAAGGGAAGTGACATGATGTGTTGGTTTGCTGCATGCAGATGAGATGAGAAGTTCCCTGAAAACCCTTCATTAGTGGCCAGAGTTGCTCTTCTGGAAGGTTCTTCGACCTGGTCAGAGCCGAGTCCTTTCTTGGAAAGCAGAAATGCTCTTTTGTGTCTCCCATTTGACGTTCGAATCCCGTGTTTCTTCAGTCCTTTGTACGCCGGAGCGTGTTAGAAAAGGGGTTTCACGTGGCTGAACAATGCAGATTGTGCCTTTCTTCTGATGGAAATAAAACTCGATTTTCACAGCCTCTGAGTACGCTGCATTTTGGCCATCCTCAGCCACCCCTCCAGGACAGCTCTGCCAAAAACTCCTTCCCCCTCGTGCCCCTAATTTACCTACTCCTGCATCTTGATCTTGGGTTTGATCCACTGCCATGAAATCTTTCCACGTCCTTTGCTGTGGAATGTAATTGCTAATTCCTTAATGTATGCCTTCTGATCTCTCTCTCGTGCTGCTGGTCCACAGTTGAGTAGCTGGGGGCTGATGCCCTCCTCCCTGCCCGTGCCATCCCTGTGCTCCATGGCTGCTTTGTGCCATGTTTCTCAGTGGCTCCAGAGAACACCAAGCAGAGCCCGAGTCACATTAGTCTCCTGTCGTTCTCCCTCTCCCTTTCCATTTCTCTCTGGATTTTTTTTCACACTCCTCTACTGTGTAGTAGTCCTTTAGCCAGGATTATTTTATCCCATTTCTTAGATAAAGGGCTTGGAGGCCAGGAATGTATTATTTCTGTGTTAACTCGAAGGGCTCTTTGAGAGAGGAAACTTCTCTTGGATCGATGCCAGAAATAGCACGTTTGCCCCTTCCCTTGACTAAATGACCTTCAGATTTAATATTGATGTGTAGCTTTATCTTTGCTCTATTTTAGACTGAAGAAGTAAGCTTTGTCTGCTGGGGGACCGTGTTAGGGCACGCCTGTGTAGGTACCTGTGTTCCTGCAGACTCCTGCACGGTGGAGGAGCAGAGCCCTGAACTACAGAGGGAATATCTCCAGCTTTATCCAGTGGGTGTTCTCTTTCCCTAAAAGGCCTAGAGCTTCTGTTGCTTTGAGCAGGGGTGACCTCCCTGTGCTTCAAGCCAGAAAAACGTGTTTTCATTCTTCCTACAACTCTGAAGCAACTCGGATTGAAGGCTGGGAAATCAGGGCAAGCCCGTGGGCGAGTGGGCATGAGATGTGATGCCTCCCGCAGCCCAGCTCTCCCCCGTGGCTGGCCTTGGGAAGCAGATTGCTTCTCCTCTGAAAGGCAGGGAGCTGGGGGAGCCTTGGGACTGCACCTGACGGGTGAATTCATACTGCTGATGCTGTTACACATCGGTGCTGCCTCTGCTGTTCCAGTGCTTCCTAAGATCCATTTCTTCGCCCCTACTCCCTGCCCACCCCAGCCCGTTTCAGCCGTATTTGGCATTGATGGTCATCAGCTTCTGCTTCAGCTGGAAATCCTTCTTGGCTTCTACCTAAATTGTTCTAATGTCACTACATGGTTCAAACATGTGGTTTTTCTTGACTTCTACCTGTGCGTGAGCTTAAAAACCTGCTTGCTCTAATGAGCAGTGAGGAAGACTGGAAAACAAACTTTTTAATAAGCTTTTGTGAAAAGGGTTTAGGGCTTTTGTGCCTCATGTACAGAGCAGAGCCTCATTTTGTGATGCTCAGAGCTGCATTTGTGAACACAAACTTCACGCTGGAATTCTGCATTTTGAGACATGTTTGCAAAGCTCTCTCCTTTTCCTCCCAGGACATTAAAGAGCAGATAAGGAGGATGAGGTCATCTCAGCAGTGCAGGAATTTCCCAGGCCTTGAGAAGAAGGCTGCTTCAGTGTCATCACTTATCCTGAAGTTTCATTTTGATCTTGGGCTGCAAAACCTGTGGAGTTAAACAAAAAGACCCTCCCTCACTGTGATCCATGACAAAACACCCTTTGACCTCAGTCTTAACAGCTGTATAATACAAAGCAGAGGGACTGAAGCTGTGTTGTCTTTCCTGGAAAGATGGGATCTCCACTGCTGCTCACTCCTGTCTGCCCATGCTTACTAGGTGTAGTGGATGGGGGGAAAGAGGCAGTCTCTATCTTCTGCAAGCTAAACCAAGAGGAAGATGAAAGTATGTTTTATTTGTTGGACTGCTCGCTTCGTTCGTGCCTGGATTGATGGGGATCAGAGGTTGCTTGGTTGAAAACAGTTTGGGCAGATGCCTGCATCCTGTGTTAGTCTGTAGTGAGTCCTTACCAGCTCTGGTGCTGGGAAGTGTGGTAAATATTGAAGGAGAAATCATCTCCTCTTGCCAGGAGAGCTGGGACGTGGGCATCCAGGGAGTTCTTCACTTCAACATTCACTACAGTTTTTCTTGGCTGTCTCACTGTGAGGTTGTTTGCTTGGTGCTGCCTGTGTGGAGCACTTTGCAGCACTGAGGTGACCATGGTTGCACTTGTTTACTGTAGTTGCTCTTGTTTAGATCAAGTTGAGAGCAGCACTGATCAGGAACTGCCTTTGCCGGTGCTGTTCTCTTCGTGGTGTGAGCTGGAAGGTTTTAACATCCTGGAGAATAGTTCCATAAATTCTGCCTTCAGTAAACTCTCCTGAGCAATGAAAAGCATGCCCCAAATAAGTCCTGTTCTGACACGGTGTTGTATTAATGCTCTTGACTCACTGGAGCTCCGAGCTGCTCTCCTCACACTGGCAAGGCAGTTTCTGTATTATGGAATATTGATTTACTGTGGAGCATAAAAATGTGCTGGACTCAGCAGAAGGGCCTCACCAATTGTTATGCTCCAGGAACACTGCTGCTCAGGAATGTGAAATAAATTTTCCCTTTTAACAATAGCTCCTGATTTGCATAGTCTCTATTCTTGTGTCCCCGGGGATTGTGCCACTAATGGTCTATAGTGAGTGCTCCCCCACTTTGACACCAAACTGCTCTATTTGCACACATACAAAGGCCTTTGCTGTTGAACAAGTGTAATAACTTTTCGAAGGGTTTACTCTCTGCTGTAATTGTCTCCTCTCCTGTTCTGCACTTAACTTTTGTCTGAAGAATTTAAGACACTGAACAGCCCCTTCCTTCTCTCCTTCGTTGTTTACCTGCATTTGTTTCAGGGAAGCTTGGTTTACAGCAATCCCAAAAGTCAAATCGTCCTGTGCTGCCAACTTTGTGGTGGTATCTTCTTGGTTGAAGGAGACAGGACCTGGGAAGTAGCTTGTTTGCTCATGAATACCTTCCTGGAAGGTGCTGACCACTGCTGCGAGCCCTGGCTGGCCAAGCCCATGAAGGGTTTTTTTTGACTGAGGATGTCCCAGAAGCTTTTGCTTATTTTATAGTGTTTCCTAGAGAGGATGCTGGTTTTCTACAGGGATATGTTGGGGAGTACTTGTGGTCTTTGTCACTCTGTTCACCTGCATGTGCTTCTCTGCTGCTTGGGCCGTGAACAGTTCCAGGATGGAGTTGGACTGTGTCAAGAATTTGAGGTCCTCGTATTTTAAAAAGAAACTCAAGAAGAGTGCTGGTTGTAATTGTTGTTGGTTGTGCTTATGATGCATTAGTGAAGATGGAAAAGGGAAAACTTTTTTTCCTGTGAGGGTGGTGGAGACCTAGAGCAGCTGCCCAGAGAAGTGGAGTCTCCTTCTCTGGAGAGATTCCAAACCCACCTGGACCAAATCCTGAGCACCCTGCTGGAGCAGGGGGGTTGGGTGAGATGATCTCCAGACATCCCTTCCAACCCCCCATGCTGGGATTCTGTGGGATGGTAGAACCAGCCTCTGTTATCATGTACTGAAACCTTAGTGAAGAGGAGTCCCTGGTCCCTAGCTACTGAGCTTGCCAAAGGCAGGTCGTAAATCTCTCAAGGAAATCCCACCTTTAATGTGAGGAGGAGAAACAAAAAGCAGAATTTCCATTGGCTTAGTGCTTCTGCTACTTTCTGCTTTCTAATGGAAAAAGTATGACTTCTAATGGAAGGTATTGTTCTAAAAAAGGCAATGATTGTGCTGTCCTGTGCAACCCGGACCCGTTAGGAAGCTGTTGTAAGCAAAATTATAATACTGATAAAGGGCCTTACTTGCCAAAAAGGAGGCCACTCTCCTGGAAGAAGCTGGTTGTGAGCATGAGCAGTCCTGTTTGGGGGGGGCAGGAGGGCCTTTTGGTACTGAGCAGGGATGGCTGAGAGCAGTGTGTTCATCAGCACTTCCAGGGGGAGCTTCCCAAAAGTGCACTGCAGCAGGAGTGAACTGTGTCATTCGGTTACAGACACCTTTCATGCCTGGTGTACTCCTACCTTTGTGTTCCTGGGTTTAGCTGCAGGGTGTAACAGACAGGGCTCCACGCTGGCAGCATTAGCTCTGCTGGGCTGCAGAGCTGCTTGGGAGCGTGGGGAGAACTGTACTGAAAAAGTGGTCCAATAAATTCTCTTACAAACGTGGTATTTTTCAGCTGGCTGCTCTGCTGCACTTCTGGAGAGTCAGCTTTGCTGGTGTAACAGCCAGCCCTTCGTGTCCACACTCTTCTGATCCTCCTGAACTCAGCTTGCTCCCCTGCCTTCCCCTTCTCTCCCCACACCTTCGTGGGTGATGAGACGGGACTCAGACACGAGCCAAAGTACTTGCGTTGGCAGAGCTGAAAGAATAAAATCAGAATTTTAGGCTATTGTCACAGAACAATTGTTGCTGCTAAGGGCTGAAGAGCAGCTAAAGCTTGGAATGGCTTTTTTTCAGACAGTCAGCTGAATAAATGCTTGGGGCATTGCATAAATGTCATAGCGTAAAAGATCTGGGACACTTGGGTTTGAAATATTGCAAAAGTTCAAACCCAGCCCTGGCAACCAGCGTGAAGAATTTCAGCAAAGATCGTAAAAGTGTTTAGGAAACTTAAGAAAGAAAAAGAAACCTTGAACTGCCAGTTCTGAGTCTGAGCAGAGCCTTCTGCTGGGCTGTGATGTTTTGCTTTGGACTGATGACACGCTGCCAGATGTGTGCCTTGGTCATGAACTCAGCAAAGGGGAATCATGAGGATATGATGGTCACTTTGAAATCTCTTCAGAGTTAGTGGGTGCAGCACATCACAGAGCCCTTATGATTAAGGGTCTTTCTGGGCTACATGGAAAATAAGGGTTTTTATGTCTTCTTTTAAACAACTGACACCTTGAGGTAGCTGAAGAAGTTAAGCAAGCCTAGGGGCTGGCAACAGGGCAGCAAAGGAGAGCAAGAGCTTCACAGGAACCATGAGAAGTGAGCTTTTGGGGAGCTAAGGGCTGGAGGAGCCCTGTCTGTGTGCACTGTTGCCTTGGGGAGTTGAGCACTTTGGGAAGATCCTCTCTGCTGTTTGTCTTTGGGAATGAGAGAGATGGAGGTGTGAAAAGCAGTGTTTGTAAGGGAGCAATGTTCTGCCTCAAAGCTTATGAAAAACAATAACGAAACAAAAATCCCAAACCCTGAAAAGCTTGGGGTGCTCTCCAGCACTGAAGTGGTGTCTTCTAGTCTACATTTCCCCTTCAGGTTCCGTATCCCTGTAGGTACACATATAACAGAAGGAGGCAGAGTGGAGGTTGACAGGGTAGAGAGTGCACATTTTGCATCCATGCAGGACACCTGCTGCAAGCCCTGGGGATTCAGTGTCACCAGCACGCGGCAAGTCACCACTGTGCACCACCACAGGGTCCAGCCCGGGGGGCTGGTGGGCTCCACGTTGTCTCACCCCACTCAGGATGGAGAGCTGCATTGCTGCCACAGCAGCTGATGTGCCCTGAGGGTGCCTCACGTGTGGGATGGCACCACATCCTTGCGTGGTGGCGTTCCCCGACCTCTCTGGTTTGGGATGTTAACTCCAGTTCTGCAGCACATCAGACCCTGGACGTGGCAGAGTGTGTGAGAACTAGTTCCAGGTGGCCACAGGTGATGGGGTGGTGGCTCACCAGCCAGCAGCATCCCCCTGAGCTAAAAATGGGAGGTAAATAAAGTGACAATTTCAGTTTGCTGATGAGAAACGGAGCACATTTGTTTGCTGTGGGTGTATCTCTGTGGAATTTGCTGCTGGTTCCCTTCCTGCTTTGCTGGGATTCCTCTTCCATGACATGTATTCGATTACATTTTAAGGGAAGAAGGAGAGTTTAGTAGGGTGGCTTAGCTTTTCATTCCTTTATACTCAAGTATACTTTTGTTGTGCAGCTTCTAAAGTAGTTAAAATTGTCCTGGATCACAGTAAAACCTGTTAGTAGACAGGAAGGGCTACAAAGGTGCTTTGGTAGCTTTGGGTTTTCTGGGCAATGAACAGGTCAGGGGGTGGGTGTCCCCCAGCCCCCACCTTGGCAGTTGTTTCACTTTGGTAGTTTTAATTTCCCTCTTTTGTTTCCCCATCTGTAGGTCTGTGGATTGAGTTTTGTACCCCTCTAAGGGTTTTCTTGGATCCTTGGGCTGCACTTACTTCCAGTAGGAAGGCATTTGGGGATATTTTGAGGAGAGGAACTGCCCTGAGAGCGTGGCCTGGCTTTGGCTGGAGCAGTGGGAGGGAAGGCATGAAATGAACCCCAGTGTGGAGCATCACCTCGAGCGAGGGGCTGCTGGGACCCAGGGCTCTGTGCGGGTGCTGAGCCATGGGGTAGACACCAGCTCAGCAATGGGACTGTGCCACAGGCTCTGCAGTCTCATCCTGCCACCATTTCTGTGCAGTTCAGGCATCTTTTAATGGCTGGCCTGGGCCAAGTTTTATTCTTCTTTTCTTTCCCTTTTTTTTTTTTTTCTTTTCTAACAGAAATAAACTAGAGAGGCCAAAACAAACCTTTCATATCCTGACCGGAGTGATGGTTGCTCTGTAGACAAAGCATTGCATGCTGTGGCCAGTGGAGTGGTTTGGATAGTTCCTCATCATCAAAAAAGGAGGGCAGTTGTGATCTGCTTTATTTGAATGCAAATTATGCCTGGCCCCTGGGTGGCTGGCGCCCGGCCAGTGCTGCTCTCTCTCTTGGGCAGAGAAGCCTGGCATCCTTGCTTAGCCCTACTCAGCAGCAAAATGCCTTAGGATTTGTGCTCACAAATCTCCCCCGAGCAGTGGGGGTTTTTCAGCGAGGAACAGTGGAAATAACTCTTTACTCCCAGAGGTCTTTGGGTTTTGTGAATACGGGAATGAATGAAGGGAGCTGAGGTTTGAACTAGATGTAGATCAGTGCCGAGCACATGCTGGGAATAGAAGAGCCCTTCAGAAGCTGATGGTGCTGTCCACGGGGTGGGGGCGGGTGCTCAGCTGAACAAATTGTTCACTTTGGCTTCTTCACAGGCAGAAATGTTATGATCAGCTAATGAGAGTGTTCTTGAGTGCTTGTGGGGTTTTCTCTCCTTCCTTTGGAGTTCTCATGCAAGTGGATTTGCCAGTTTAACTCTTGCTCCACCCATAGATCAGGTTTTGCACGGATATAAAAAAATTAAATAAAAGAAAAGGTATCAAAGCTTTGGTGGTCGGAGGAATGAACTTGAAGAATATATGGAGACAAGAAAAGTGGAGAGCAGTAGGTGAAATGGGTGCAAATCTTTAATGAGGCACAATTAGAGACAAATGGGGAAAAAAAATTGCATTTGTCTCGATGTGAGATGACAGGTTTTTGTTGTCAGAATTGTGTCTGTGAGCAGAGCCTGTGGCTTCTTTACTTGGGCATGTCCTGGTTTTCCAGGGACATGGGAATGCTGTCCCTAGCATCGACTCCCGCAGCAAACATCTCAGCGTTTTACTTGATTTTCAGCGCTGGCATTTAAGCTCCTCAGAAGATGAGCAGAGGAAAAGGGTGGGAAACTTTTTTTTAACCTGATTTTAGTGCTAAAGTTGTTCAGTTTCTGATGAATCAGCAGGAGCTGATTGAAGCATGAGGTGTCCTCTGGTATCTCCGTGCCGTTGAGCAGGCGTGCAGGACACCACGGGTTGCACTCACACTGCTAAACTTTGCCCTGGGGCTGCTGCCTTGTGGTAGGCAGTGCAAGGGAAGCACACAGAATTAATATCATGCTCTGCCCTTTAATAGAGTTAACAGCTGAATGTCATAAACTGTCACATTTGAAACTGCTTTTGTGGTCGTTGGTAGGTTTTGTCCCTGCTGAAGATCCCAGGTGGGAATGGGAGCTTAGCTCTGGTGTGCCCCGTTTTGGTTTGCTGGAGCTGGCAGCAAGATCCCTCTTCTGGTTAAGAATGGGGAATGGCACTGAGTGCTGGTGCTTGGGCAGCTCTTGGGAACACACAAAGTGCACCTCTGAGTGTTGGCAGTGGTGGGGTGTGGAGCTGAGTACAGATCTGGGAAGAGGCAGGCGGCTTGTGCAGAGATTCTGGAGCAGATTCAAAATTTGGAGTGGGACTGTGGCTTCCTGCAGCTGGAAATTGGCTGGTGCAGTCTGAGGTGTGTGGAGCTGGTGATGAGATCTCATGCATAAATTTCTTCTTGGTTCCTTGGGGAGAGGACAAGGGTGTGAAGGGCCATACAAGGCCAAAAACTGGATTTTAGCAATCCAGAGCCAACCAGCTGGCATGTTAGGAGCAGTTCATGGCAAACCAGTAGCAAGCACCCAGCCTGCTAGACCCATGAGGGATGAATGTGGACAGTGGCTCCAGAACAGTCCCAGGTCTTCAGTGTGGGCCATGCCTTTGATGGGAAAGGATGCTATGAGCTGAGCTGGGCCTGTAGCAAGGCAGTGCACAGGGTGAGGTTGGACAACCCAAGAATAGGAGAATTTGGCCATGTAGCACAAGAGTCAATCAGGGTGGAGATCTCATGAAGAACCAGCTTTGTGCAGATGGCCTTGCAGGGAAAGCTCCATGGGACACTGGTTGACAATCTCTACTCCCTTCCTTGTCCCTCAGATAGTGAAATATTGGCCCAGCCTGTTGTGTTGGAGAGTAAATCCTGCTCCCCACCGCATGGCACATTCAGGATTGTCAACTGTGGAGCCCCAGTTGTGGGTCATCTGGCAAGCATCTCTGGATTCCCAGCACTGAAGCCTTGTTTGGTGGGCAGGTACTTAATTTTCTTATTTAAGAGATGACCAGTGAGAACACAGAACCTTACATCCTCCCATGGGAAAAGAGCCAACACCTTTCCAGCTTGCCTCTGGCAGGCGAGGGAGGCTGAGGTTCTGTGACTTTTGGGAGAAAGCCTTGAAATGTGGGGCTTTGAACCAGACCTGGGTGACCTTTAGTGACTTCTTCTATTGAAAGCTCTGTAGGAAGGGGGCTAGTAAATACAGAATGGGCTCTGTGCTGGTAGGTGACTGTTTCAGGGGACAGAAAAGCCCCTGGGCACATGCCAGGAAGTGGTGGAGGAGGGGAACCGTGTGGAATTCTTCCAGTGTGACGTGTTATTCCTCCTTCAACATCGAGATGACTTGGGGTTGCTGAAGTGCCCCGGGTGGCAGAAACACTCTCACTGCAGACCCCAGCGGCTGCTTCTTCAGTACTTCTGACTCCCAGAAGAGGTTCTGATGCGTAGTTCCCCTCCAGCCTGGAACTTTCCCATCTGAAATCTTTTACCTCCGTCTTTCTGTCCTGCTCCAACTTCATCTTTCTGTCCTGTTCCGTGTCGTTGCCAGGGTGGTTTTGCAGCAGCTGGTGGACCTGCTCTGTTCACTTTGCAGCTGGGCATTTAGTAGGGCAGTCTCCCAATGAAAAACAACTCTGCTGATCTCTAATTCCCTCAGTTTGTTGGTTCTGTCTCCATCCTGTTGGGCTCCAGCTGCGTGGA
>NW_008626477.1:53713-68579 GCF_000691845.1 Merops nubicus
AGGAAGGAAGCGTGATTGTGTGCCAGCTAGGGCTCCTGACCACTGGTCGCGTGGTGGAGGGAGGCAACGCAGCTTCTCTGAGGTCCAGAAGGAGCCAAATGAACGTGTGTCTCCTGTGACTTGCTGAGACAAAACCAGCTGGCAGCAGGGAGCTCCAGTGGGCTGGAACCTCCTCTGAGGCAGTGTGGAAAACCTCGTTGGGGGAGGGCAGAGGTGGAGAGATCCCTGAGCATCCTCACCCGGGAGCGCTTTGGGGACTTGGTGTTTCTGCCTAGGCTTGGTCTAAGCACGGATCCCTGTGGAGCTTGTGATGGGGAAGGTTCATCTGTAGAGCTCCTGCTGGGACCCCTGAGCCTGGTCAGGCCCGGGCCGTACCGGTGGAGGTGCGATGACCGAGGTGTTGCCGTGCTCACGGGCAGGGCTGTACTTACAGTGCTTATTTAAAGAAAAAGAAAGAGCAGAGGCCACTTTCTGAAGTAGCCGAAGGCGGGCTCTGTGCTGCAGGGGCTGGTTGCCCTGCCCCGGGCCAGCAGTGCCCCTTGGCAGCTGGCCGGCACTGAGTCACCTTCTGTCCTGGCTCTTCCCCCTCTGGAACGCAGGCGCTGCTGCCTGGCAGGAGCACCTGCCTGGGTTTGCTCTCTGGGGCTGACTTTGCCATGCAGGGCAACTGATTTTAACCCACAGTTGCCTGGTTCTTCCTTGGGGAGGGCCTGGAGTCCATCGCAGGGACTTGGGCTGATACAGCAACACGAGATTGATCTTTTCTTCCCCCTTCTGCAGCCTTACTAAACTGACTGCTGTGTTTTCCGAAGAAGTGTTTACCTCTGAGAATTTGTCATGTTGATGAAGTTCCTTCCTGTAGTTTCCCAAAGGCTGAGCCTGAAGGAAGGCTGTGCTTTTGGCTTCCTAAAGAGCAGTGCCTGGAGAGGCGGGCAGGGTGCAGCACATCCAGGAGCCTGGCACCACGAGGCGGGAGCTTTTGGCACTGGTTTGAGGCTATGACCACAGAGGGCAGGATATTTGAGCTCTTCTGCCATGGACAGAGAGGGGGATCCCATTCTTCCTTCACCCCCTCCCCTTCATCTGTTCCGAGGAGCAGTTTCTCTTGGAGGATGCAGGATTTAACCACTTTGCTGCTGATGATGTTGCTCCCCATGGCAGCTTTTGCCTCTCAGAGCTCAGGACCACTCTCCAGATGAGCTGTGCTGCCACCCTCGGTAGCCATCTGGCCGTCCCTTCAGTCTTCTTGGGAGGCTTAATCCAAAATCCATTCAGGCAAGTGCAATAAACTCTTCTATTAATTGCCATGTTACAGTCCCTGATGTTTAGGAGGAAATGCAGCAGGTTTCCCTGCCCCCAGAGCCAGGTGGGCGATGGAGGTTTCAGTCTTCAGATGCTGTATTTCGTGCTGGTTGCTACTTCCTAGTGCTAGTCAAGAAAAGAATCATTTTTGCAAACTCTTTGTATAGAGTTTCAAGCTAAAGCAGCTCCAGAGCTCGTTATCCAAGAGCTGATCTGCATGAGGAAGGCACATACGTGTTGGTGACAGCCCATCTCAGCGAAGGGTGTCATTGAACGGGCTCTGGAAAAGGCTGAATTCTAAATATAGAGGAGCAGGCTACGCTCGATACTGTTTTGGAAAGCATGGCTGAGCCATCACCATGCCTTCCCCCCCTCCCCCTCTGCTGCGGGGTGTCAGAGGGTGAAGCAGACGTCGCTGTGTTTCGCTTCCTTGGTTTATTTTTGGTCTAAACCCAGTGGGTTTTTCTGGGGTAGGATGTGTCCTGATTTTAAGGTGAAGAGCAGGTCTGCTGCTGCTCACGCTGCCGTGTCACCTCGATCTGAAGGGGTGGAAGGTGGGTTTTGTACTTCGTCTGGATTTCTGTGTAGCCTGAGCAGCAGAATGAGATGTGTTTAAGGGAGCAGGCCCGTGCTGTTCCAGCGGGCAGGGGGCTTTGTAGTGCTGCAGGGACAAACAAGGGAGCTGGCAGTTTTGAAGTGCTCTCAGCAGCATTTGGTATTTCTCAAAACCATTCCCAATGCTGCGTGGATGCCCAGAGAGCAAACTGAAGCCTGCTGAGCTCTGGCTTAGAGCCCTAAACTTTCTAGGGGTCCGGATAGCCTGTTGCATCCAGAGATGCTGAAGATGCCCTAAAAGCAGACCAGCCTTCGCAGAGACCTTTCCTGCTTCTAAGCTGTAAACCAAGATGAACTCTCCTCCAGTAAAAACGTTCTCTGAAATGAGAGGATAGTGGAATTTCGCTGAATCTTGGCTAGTTGAGGAGTAATGCATTCTGGAAAGTCTCATGGGAAACTACAGCATGAAAACTCTTGTCAGTCTTGTTGGTGATTGAGTTGGGTCACTTGTCCAGGGATGCTCAAAGAAACATCTCTGTGAGATAAGGGAGATCTGTGCCCCAGACACCCCTTCTCTACCCTCTGGTGTCCTGGAGGGAGGTTTTGGTGCCATTTAGGCTCAAACTTTTGGAGATCCCTTGTGGGGAGGAGGGACTGTAAAGCTTGTGATGTTTTACCCTGCTTGGAAGCCAGCTAAGCATGAGTGGGCTGGGGATCTGGATTAGAGATGGGGTGATGCTGGGCTGGTGCTCAGCCCATTGTGAACCAGATTAACCCTGTGCTCACTGCCTGGCTGCTGGGGTCTGTCAGACTTGCCCCAGCCCTGGTGCTCAGCTGCCTTGTCCACATTTTGTCTTGGGTTCCCCTGGCTTTATCCTCGGTGTAACTGATGGAGGATTAAGACCTGGCCTTGCTGTGGCAACCATCTATAATAAATATTAAAACTCCCTCCAAACATAAGCTCAGTGTTGATCAAAATAGAGCAGGCACTTCTCTCCAGACTATTTTTCTGTCTAAAGGACTTAAGCTCCTAAAAGAGCTTTGAAAAAGGTCTTGGAGAGGGCTGGGAGGCCTGTAGGCAGCAGATACAATTGCCTGTTTTGGTGGCAGTCTGGCCACATCTGAATTGGCACCGAGGCAATGTCACCCACACAGCTGGGAGGTCCAGCAGGAGCATGGAGAACGTGTCTTGTTCTGAGTTTGTGGGTTTCACTTGCAGTTTGAAGGAACCAACTCCTCTTTTTCAGACTATTTCTACAAGTTGATTTGAAACTTGCAATAACCCGGATGCTTTTTGGGTTTTTTTTTTCAGGCAAGTGGGTTTGGTAGCAGTACACCTAAATAGGGGCAGATGCACAGGAGGTGTAGATACTTCTAAGAAGTTGATTATTGCTGTTGCTCACCATCTCTGCAGCTGAGGGTGCTTCTGTAGTAACCTCATGTACCACAGCTTGCTTCTGCTGCCATGGCTGGATTCAGCTTTGAAAGGGGTTAATCTCAGCAGAAGACTTCTTAGTTAGATTTTGGAAGGAGAATGTGGATGTTGCTGTGGCTTCCCTGCCCCATGTGTCCACACTGGGTTCAAAAATGCTATAGAAGGACAGGGAGACAGGTAAAGGGGATTATTTTGTGATTCATTTCTTAACTGGCAAACATCCAGATGTGGCAAAGGATTTGTACATGTGCTGATGCTTTGTGTCTGCACCATGGTGTGGTTTTCTTCCTTTCTGGGTAGCCTTAATATTTATCCACTGGAATCGGGACACTTAGGGTGTATTTTCATAATATTATGGCTTTTAATGGGAGAGTGGAGCGCTGGATTTATAGGTACTCTGTGGTCTCTGTGCTGCTTTCTGCCCTGGAGTGCAGCAGGAGAGACTAAGGGGGGTTTTGGAACAGATGACTGTAAAATGTGATGGTGTGGTCCATGCCCTGGTGAAAACATATCTGTGCTCCTGCAGAACCACCCTGTGTGTTCACAGCAGAGGTAAAGATGGGAAGAAATCAGTCAAGAGTTGCAAAGTGTGGGGGTTCCCCCTCCCCGGCCCCCATGTGTGCTCAACTCCTCTCAGCCCTGGAGATCAGGAGGAGTCTTCACTTGGTGATTTTCTGCTGGTTTTTTCTGCCTTCTTTGTGGGCTCTCAAGCCACGAGATGCAGAAATTGCATTTTCTGTTGCCCTCTTTTCTTTACAACACCTCTCTGCGGGGGAGCAGCTTGTGCAAGGTGCTGCTAGTTCTGCTGTTCATCCCCCAGCAGTGGTGACTCTTAAAACCCTGTTGTGATGGCCTGTTGTGAAACTTGCCACGGAGTTTTGATGGTGAGCACGTGGTACCAGCTGGTGTTCAGGGATATTTTGTGACAGGTGACAGAGGTCTGTGCTTAAAGAGGCTAAGTCAAGGAAGGGAAGGAAGGTGGGTTTTGGTTTCTGCCAGACTTGGAAAAGTGGGTCTGGTAGCTGTGGCCAGGTAGGACTGGAGCTGCTGGTTCAGCTAAGCGTGGAATAAAATCTTAATGCTTGCATAGGCAGGACTTCAATCACTGGGTACCAGGAGTTGTTTTAATATTGCTGTGTGGAGGCATGGCTTTTATAGCACGTCTGTAGCCGGGCTGGTAATTATTAGCAGTGGCTAGATGGTATCAGTCATGCCATTCAGTGTGCAGCTTTTGATCTATCTGACAGTTCTGCTAGGACTTTCTGTGGACTGTATAATTAAAATCACACTCCAAATAATCCCCCCTTCCCCTCTGTGTTTTTCTAGGAGGCGAAGGGCAGAGTGGAGATGGGCAGCAGACCGTGCAGCCATCGTCAGTCGCTGGAATTGGCTCCAAGCCCACGTCTCGGACCTGGAATACCGAATCCGGCAGCAGACGGACATCTACAAGCAGATCAGAGCCAATAAGGTGAGGAGCAGCAGTTTGGATAGGGGTGATTTTGCTTTGTCTGCCTCCTAATGGCTGTCTCCTGATGCAGTGGGGAGCGAGTACCCAAAGTCTGATGCTTTTCTGCCCCCCTTCATCTCTCAGAAAGCAGATTGCATGGTTGTGACTAATGGGAATGCTATTTGGCAAGTGTAATTGCTTTCCCCTGGTTCAATAGGAAGAGAGCAAGATCTTTCCTTGAAGTCAGTCTGTGGGTACTGAACAAAACTGTTGTTTTTGCATGCATGTTGCTGCTCCCCATTGTTTCAGCTTTTCTCTTCTTTATTTGATTTTTTTTTTTTAATATACCCTTCCCATTCTTTCTGGGAGCAGCTGAAGATGGGGATAAGGAACAGCTGAACAAGAGACTTACTGGGGAAGGGAGGGGACTGTGAAGGAAGTTAACTTCAGATGTTATCACATAGCACAGGCTTAAAATTGAGTCTATCATAAAATAAGACTGTTTCTAGGTGCTGACCTTTCTCTGTGGAAGGAATTACTTTTTCAGACTTGCTCTCAGATGGCAGGAGAACGGGGGAGAGCAGAGAAAGGATGAGGAAGGAATTGTTATCGAGACTTGTTCAGGCATGCACGTCTAAATGTCAGCCCTTGGAGGGAGGAATGTCTGGAGTTTGTGGCAAGAAGGTTCCCAGTATTGCATCAACTTAGAGATCCTCAGGAATTCACAGTCCAGTAAAGGCTTTTCCCGAGATGTGTGGTGCTCTGGGGGTGGCAGGGGGAGGCTTCCAGGCAGGGGAGGGAGGCTGGGCTTTTATGCAGCTATGTAGAAAAACAGGCTAATTGAGGGAGAGAGAGAGGGAAGGAGGGCTCTCCATGACTTGGCAGAAGAGCAGGGCTTGCTGAACAGAATCCATCACCAAGCTCGGAGCAAAAGGCTTCTGGGAAGAGGATTGTGTGTCAGATGAATGAACCAGGCTCAGAAAGAATTGCCTCCTTCTGTCTCAAGAAAGCCAATCATGTAAGCTTTTTTTTAAGTATAAAATACAAAATAGCTGAACATTTATATGCTATAAGTAATGGAAGAAATGAGAAAACTCATCTAATGAAGTGGAAGATTCAGTGCTTTTACCAGATGATGACAACTTGACAGGCTTGTTAAACGGCCTGATGATGGCTCCAAGCATCCCATGTTTTTATCTAAGGTTGCAGTTGCTGGGTCTGAGAGGAAAACATCACAGTATTGTGTCAGACTTGAAAAGTACATCTGAGGTTTCAGAAAACAGGATGTCATCTTTTTTTTGATTTGTTCAAACAAAACCTCCTCACCTGTGCTAACCTGGTACATGAGTTCAAGATAAAGCATGACACTTACAGTGGCAGAAGAGTTCAGAGGCTGAGGATTGATTTGGTAGTGGCTGTTTTGCCTGAACAGGAAAGTGCATCTCAGCTCATCTTCCTGATAGGACTTCGTGGAGATCACTGCTCACACCCAGCTGGCCTTGTCACTGGGCTCAAAGATGCCTTGCAAAATGTGTTCTGTTTTCATCAATGAAAAACTCAGGGTAAGGTTCCTAAAAGCAGCCTTGGACAAGTATTGGAGACTAGAGAGATGAGCACAGGTTTCAGTATTACTTGTAGGAATGGATTTGGCTTCAAACTCTACAAGGATAACAACTAAAGAATTTGGAGACACCTTGTTTTCTCTGTCAACAGAACTCTAGCTTATTTGCCCATCAGGAGGTTAAAGTGTAGCTGCTGCAGGAATTCAAAGTTGCTATTCAATTTTATCCTTGTCTTTTTTTAAATTAATTATATGTATATGTTAAGTTTTACATCCCAGTGGACCCTTCAAGAAAGATGCACTGTTTTGACAAAGCAAGAGCAGGACCAGGTGGTCAAAAATAACCTGTTTGAAGGTACCCTGCTGCCTGGGTGTCTCGGCAGTAATTGTGTTTCCAGCACATTTGGATCAGCTCAGTCAGAGCCTGGTGAGGTGAGGAGGAAAACAACAAATCAGTGAGCAAGTGTTTGGAGTTAGTTGTGAAGTGCCATGTTTTCTGGTGCTTAAAAATAGCTGGCTGTTGTGCCTTCGATTTTGTGTCGGCTTTGAAGAGCGTGTACAGTTAATTTAGGGGACTGGATGTTCCACAAAGGTGATGAGGTGGTTTTGTTTCTTCTTACCAAAGTGCTTTTTTGGGCTTTTTTGAGGTGGGGTGTGGCACAGCACCGGTCCCCCCACGCAGAGTCCTTGCACCTCCCTGCAGGTGCTCCATGTTTGGAAAGGAGCACCCAGACTTTTTTTCTCTTCTGTCCCTTACGAGTTTCACTCTTAGGTGGAATAAGAGTGAAATGGAGTTTAAGGGCTCCTGCAGGAACTCTGAGGCAACACACTTGGTTGAAACACAGTGAGTGAAGCTCCTTGAAGACAGGGTTGTTGTGCACGTCCCCTCTGCAGACCCAGGCTCAGCTTGTTCCCAGGGCATCCCAGTCGGGTTCACCGTGTCCCCGCGGTGCTGGGTCTGCTCTGAGTGCAGCCTGTCCCGTGGGGAGGGCTCTGCTCCCCCCCGGGCTGCTGAGTCAGGAGGGAAGCATGGTTGGAAGGGTGGGACGGGGCTTAGGAGGAGCTTCTGGCTGGAAGAATTTGCAGCTCTCCCCTGAGTTTCCTGTGCCTGCAGTGGTATGTCGGGCTTAGGGTGTGATAAGAGAGGCTGCTGGCTCTGCGAGGCTGGTCTGAGGTCACTCGGTCTCTTTCTGATGTGTTTTAACTTGCACCAGTCCACTGCTTCTTCTGCTAGTCTCTTGGCAGAGCTGCTGACTGTTCCAGGGCTGTGAGGCATCTAAGATCTGTCTCTGAATCTGTCTTTATCTGAGATCTGTACGACTGACTTCTCATTAATATCATAATAGTGATAAAAGTGAGAGTAAAGAAGCAGCAAACCTGCCCATAAATATTGAAGGAAGCCTGCCTTTTTCCTTTGTCCTGGAGAGTGCTGGTGAAAAGCAAGTATTGTGTGACCTTGGAAAAATTCAGAGGTGCTGCTCCTTTCCCTTTCCTGAAAGGGATGTGGAAATTTGACGTTTCCCTTCTAATTCCTCTCTATTATTCAGAAGTGTATGAATAATGAGGATTTAAAACTCTTAGAAGCAAAGAAGAGTGTGCAAGCACTCAGTGGGAAGGTGCCATCCAACCAGCAGCTCTTTGGGGCCGTCTCGTGGGCTGGGGGCTGGGAGAGGACCACTGACCCTGTGCATAGTTGGTTTAGGCAGTGCAGCTTCTGGGTGAGGACACAAAGTCCTGATCTGGGACTGTCAGGGGGAAGGCTGAGTGAATCCTCACCTTCAAAGCCACCAGTAAAGGGACGTACTTGGAAACAATACCCACAGTGCAGAGAATAAATTACTGCTCCTTCCTGGGGCGTGGAGCAGCTCCCTTCATTCTCTTCTTTTAAACTGAAGGCAGACATCCTTGGTGGCTGTTGCTGTTCTGGTGCCTGTTCTTCCCCATCTCCTTCCCTCACTGAGTAAATGTGAAGCTCAGGTGCTTTCCGGAGTGTCTGAAGGGAGCAGTTTCCTTGGTTCCAATTTTGTGTTCAGCCCCAGTTTCTCCTTTTTCCTTATCCACTATCTCCTGCACCAGACATCTGGAGATGACTGACCTCTTTGCTGAAGCAGGCCTGAGGATGTTTCTAGAAGCAGTGGCAGAATGTGATGTGTTGCTTTTGGGGAGGAACATTTCAAGAGCAGAGGAAAAACAAAGCACAGATTTAATTGAGTGTAGATTTCAGCCTCTCTCATCCACTAAACATCCTTCTGGAATGTCAGAAAACTCTAGAAAATGGTCATCATGTTTATTGTAGAAGCTGTTTAAATCCTCATTGCTGCCCAGGGGCCATGTACAGTTGTGTTCAGTTTATGACTTGTTTTTAAATAAAGTATCCCCATGCTATGGGCTACCACTGTGTTTCTGGAAAGCCACTGGTCTGTTGTGTGGGAGATGGTGGCAAGGCTTAAGGTCAGCCTTAGGAACAGCTTCCATGACCACATGGTCATGTAAGATTTGACTCTGTGGACTTTGAGGGAGGCCTTGTAGCTCCCTCCCCTCTCCAAGCCCACGTGTCCAGGTTCCCTTCCAGGCTCACTTTGTTGTGACACACCATGCAACCTCCAGAATTGTTTTCAGATGACGGATGTGCCTGTTGTTAATCTGAGCAGCCCTTTCCCTCCTTCCTTGTTTGATCAAATGCAAACTTGCTTTGGCTTGTCTTTGTCCTGGACTGTATTCATGGCCTGTAGGTTCCATCAGCTCTCTAATCCCTTGCACATTTTAGTCTGCTTTGTTGTAATATAGCCCACAATATGCATAATTCTAATGATTTTAGTTTGTGTTGTCAAAAAAAAAGCTGTCCTGCCTTTGGAGTAAGCTCCACTTAGAGTAAAACATAAACAGGACAGCATATGTTAAGCCTGATAAAACAGTGCTCTGCCACTGTGCTTTGTCCCGCAAGGTTTATAGCACTGGCTTGTTTATCAGTGTTTTTCTTCCCTTATTGAATTTTGTGAATATCACTTCTTTAAAAAAATCTGCTCAGAGTATCAAGTTTGACTGTAGATTTTTGGCAGCCGCTCAGACTCGTGTGCTTGGCTGTGGCAGCGAGTTCCACTCGGCGCAGGGAGAGCAGCAGTTTTCTGCCCTGTGCTGCAGCAGAACCTTCTCCCTGGTTTCACTGAACCTCCTCAGGAGCAGGAGGAGGGCAGGGGCTGGGCAGCGGGGTGGCAGCTTTGCCCGAGAGGGAGCTGGCTGCCTGCTGGTAATGGGCTGAAGACCTGTGGTCTGGTTTCATCTGCAGTTCCGTCCCGCTCCCAGTTGAGCCTGGGTGCCAGGAGGCCCCAGGCAGTGGGGGATTCAGCTGGGCACCGTGACCCAAGCTGTGCTGCACAGCGCTGGGTGGAGCTGCGGGGGGATGGAGGGTGGACGTGCAGCTGAGACAGAAGGACCCAGAGTTAATTCCTGTTCCCTCTCTTCCAGGGGCTGATAGTTCTGGGTGAAGCGTCGCCCCCTGATCCTGCGGTAGATGACACGTCCCGTCCCTTTAGTGCTGAAGTGAAGCTGGAGCCTGGGGCTGACCGGCTGGTAAGTGCCAGCAGCAGGAGCAACTGGGGCCAGATACTTCACATTCAGGAATTTTGGGTAGGGAAACCTCATCCTTTAAGCTGCAGTGAGAGATGCTCGACCCCTGTGTCTGGCGTGGGACTGGCCTCCTGCAGAAGCACCTCTCTGTGGGGACTTCATGTGGGAATTGCTGATCCTCTGCAGCTCGCCCCCTCCCAGATTATTTTGGGGTTAATAAACGATAGGATTTAAACACCTTTTAGAACAGAGTTCCTCGGGGTACCTTTGTAATATGCATTAGCATTTTGTGAAGCTTAAAAATCCTAACTAATCCTTTCCCTCTAGCAAAAAAGCACCTCAAACTGAGAGCAGCACAATTAGCAAAGGCTTCTAAAGATGTGGCTATTAATATCTGCCTGAGCGTTACCCCTCGGAAGGGAAACTAATGATTTCAGTGAGATGCACTGGAAATTATGTGGAGTGCCAGGTATTTATTATTTAATGCAGAAATGTAGGCCACAGACTAAAGGCTTGATCGTACTGTT
Source organism: Merops nubicus (assembly GCF_000691845.1). NCBI lineage: Eukaryota > Metazoa > Chordata > Aves > Coraciiformes > Meropidae > Merops > Merops nubicus. The sequence continues at coordinate 64,108 of NW_008626477.1, forward strand.
CAGCCTGGCTGTGATTACTTTTGATCCTGTGGGATACGTTGATGTACTAAAATGGAGGATTTTAAACTTGTGGTGTAGTACTAAGAGAAGGGGGGGTCCCTGCGTGGCTCAAACTCCTGCTACCAACCTGCAGCACTGCTGCTTTTCTGTCCTGATGCCACGTTTGGGGAGAAGTGGAGCTTGGCTGCTGTAGGAGCACTCAAGTTTTATAGGCCAGTATTCAATGTAGTCAATACAGATAAAAAAACTTAACTACAAGTGACCGTAAAATTGTACTTGGAGTGTTTTCTATCACTGGCAAGACTTTGTCAGAATTTTGCAGATACTGAATAATAATATGAAATCCTGTGAAATTTTGTATTAACACCAGACTGCAAAGGGGTTATTACCAGTGATTGTAATAAAACATCTCCTCTCTTGACACTGACGTTCAGATGCGTGTTTGGAATTTAAGTCTAATGAGCAGATGAGCTGAGCCCTGAGCTCTGCTGTGGAACTGGGTACAAGGAACAGGTTGGGCTGAAACAGTAAAAGGTGCTTGAGGAGGAAAGAGCCAGGCTGGAGGAGCGAGGGGAGGCTGGGGAGCCAGGGTGGCAGGGGCTGCTGCAGAGCAGGGTTGAGTCACGAGCATTACGCAGTGTCTGGTTTTGAACAGTGATGTCTGTCTGTCATGTGTGTGTCCCCCCCCAGCCCCATTTTTTGTGCTTTAACCCAAAAAGCACTTGGCAAATGATAAACAAGCACAGTGACAGCGTGCTTCGATGGGCTCCAGAAGCAGCACGCTCAGGCACTGATGAATTGGCTGTTATTTGGGAGCTCATCTGTAAATGGCAGGCTGATAACAGAGATAAATGATCAAATTTAACACTGATAGGAAGAATTTTTTTCTTTCCTTAGCTGTTTAAATCAGGATGTTTATCTGACGTGAGTGTTTTCAGCCTGGGCTTTGCAGATGGACACTGTGTCTCACCTGACTTTGTCCCTGCATGTTAAAGACGTTTTCCATATACTTTAAAAATCATCATGTTGGCCTTTTTTAGATTGTCTTAGACATCATCTCTGCCTATATAGAATATAAAATGTCTGTAGATTTCTGATGTGTAGAAAGGAGGATGCTTGGCCAGTGCTGTTTGGTTTGGCTGCTCACAGCCCTCTCCCTCTTGCTGTCTTCACTCGTTTCCTTGTCCCTTTTCTCATCCCTTTCACTTGGGTATGAGCTCCTGCAACAGAGACTGTTACTGCTGCAGTGTTGATGCATTGGAGAGCCAGTGTTTCTTGCAGGGCTTGGAGGTAACAGTGACACAAGTGAGAGACAGCAATAGAAGTGAAGAACAACATTGTCAATGCAAAGCAGGCTGCAAGTTCCTACTTGGCACCTTCTTGTGGCTACTCGTGCAGCTGTATTTGCCATCTTGGAGGGTAACTCCTCCTGAAAAGGACTTTTTATTCCCCTTCCATGCGTGGCTGCTGGTGGACACACATTTCACTCCAGGCTGCCAGCTTCTCTGCAGCAGTGCTGGAGGTGTCAGCCTGCAGAATCGCTGCCTCCAGGCACCCAGCTCCTACACCCTGCTGCTGGAGGGTTTGTGCTTAATTAGACATGCTCATAAGGGTGGGGTGTTGAGTCAGAGCCTTGATCTGCTCTGAGCCAGAGATTAGCCCAGAGACCATTCCTGTTGCATTAGGACACTTACTGGAAGGGTCTCTTGGGCCTCTCCTGGAGAGGTGCTTATCATTTTGGCACTCTGGGCTGCTTTGAATTAGGCTTTTTCTGTTTTCCCCTTCCCCCCAAACTGGCAGAGGAAGAGACAGGTCAGCAATGTGGAGTAAGGGGAGGAATCCATCCTGTCTCACCCTCAGCTTCTCTTTGGAACTCGTTGGCACCTCCCTTGGCCAGCACGAACGCAGGATACGTGTCCTTGGGCATCAGCTTGATATGTGGGATGTGGCTGATAATCCCTAAGAGGAACTAATCCTATCGTCAGTGGAGGGAAGGGCTTTGCAAAGAAGGCCTGGGAATGTCTGTTGGGAACTGGAAGCTCAGTATGTAAATAAGAATTTTTGCCTGAAGACAGGAATAACTCAGCTGTTGATACTGGTTCATTGTTTGTATTGCTGGTCTAGCAAGGGGGGTGTGCTTAATTTTTAATAGTAAATGAGAAAAGATGTTGATGGAGTGTCCTGGTGAGGCTTTTCCCTGCATTAGGGGCTTGTGTCTAGTAATAGGGGAAGGTCTGAACCTGCTTGGTTTTGTTTGGGCTTTTTGGCAATTCAGGGAACGTTCCTGGTGCTGGGTCATGACTAAGTGCCAGCACACAGCTTCTTCACTGCCCTGAGAGCCCCAGCAGTCTGCAGGCTCCTAGGTTCATGTACAACATCAAGTGTGCCAAAGCTGGGTCTTTCATGACCCGCTAAGAGTCCTAGGGATCCTAAAGACCTGGACTTCCAGACCCCAGGCAGACCCAGAACAGAGAGGAGCTCAGTCTGGACCATTAATATGATCTGAAAGCTCCTCTGGATCTCAGCCTGGCTGCCCCACCAGCCCCAGAGGAAGGCACAGCAGTGGGAGGTGCATCCAAGGAGGAGCTGGTGCAAGAGCTCTAACTCTTGGAGGCTGGAGATGGCAGCTCTTGCAGTCCTGCTCGTTCCCCCGTTGCTGGTGTCAGAGCCTTGGCAGGGTCCACCCATCCTCAGGGAGATAAGGTGAGCCTGGGCTGTTTCTGATAAACAGGCTTTGGATTGATGCTCTCCAGCTCCTCTGCAGGAAGCAGAGGGGTCACCCTCTATTCCTATCTTGAACCACCGAGCCAGAGACAGCTCTTAGAGAAGAGGTTCCTCCTTTAAGACCCTTTCTGGAGAAGCAAATAAATACCCGATTTCAAAAGAGCTTATGAGTCATGTGTACCCGCCCTCCTGAACCGTGGGTGCCTCCGGCGGGGGTGTCATGTGAAGGCTGAGCCTTGCCAAGGCTCTGGAAACCAGAGGGAAAACGTTCAGCTCCTGCACCACCGAGCTCACCTCGCCAGGCACGCCTGGTGCTTGGGGGACACTTCTGGTTTGGTCTGATCCCCCCCTGCTCTCAGACCGAGCATCAGCACGAGCCCGTTGGTCCAACTGGTCTCTCCTCCCCCCCAGGAGAAAGGCCTTTTGGAGCAGAAGTGTAGAAAACCCAGCAAAGTTCCTCAAACAGGCAGCAGGAAGAAGTTGTGCGGGGTGGTGGAAGTTGCTCTTCCCTCAGTGAGTCAGGTCTCTGCTCTGCTGGAAGCGGCTGGTCCTGCACCACCGTGGCCTGGTTGTAGCTGTTGGTTGAATTGAAGGAGTGATTGTGAGAAAGATTTAATTGCTGAGATGAGTACGTGATGTGCAGGGGGCCTGGCTGGCTGGCTGGCCATGGGTGTAGAGAAGTCAGACCTTTCCTTTTGTCCTTTCCTCTGGTGCCTGCAGCAGCATGAGGGGAAACCCAGCCAGAGACCTTGGCAGCGAGTGGGGAGGGAGAAAGGAGGTCTGGCCCCGGGGGCAGGGAGGAGGAGCATGGCTGAGAAGAAAAAGAAGGGGCTGCAAGGATGAAACTGGGGGCAGTGACTGCCAGGGAGGTGAACATGCTGGGGTGGAGAGTGGATCCAAAGCCAGCATGTCCTTGGAAGCCAGGGTGACAGTTCCCCCCCTTCCAGTGAGGCCACTGGGTGATGTGCAGCAGCCACCCAGTAACTGCTGCTCTCTGCACAGGGAGGGGGTTTGTGTTTCAGACAGAAGGCAGAAGGGATTGGGGAGTTCTCTGCCTTTAGCTTAGTTTTACTTCCTTTTAGTTTTACTCTGCCAAAAAGGTGTTTCCAGCTTTATCAGGCAGTTCTAGCTTTATAGAGTTTACCTGCTCCTCTCCAAACCCCACAGCTTGTGTGGGTACTCGTTCAACATTTTAAAGTGCTCTTTGGACTGTGTTTACACAGGTATTCAGTGAACATGCAAATTCAGTCCTGCAAGTCTGTTCTCCTCTCCCTCTCCTCCCAAAGTTTTCCCCCAAAGTGCTTAGACAAGAGCTTGCGGCCGCGTGGCGTAGAGCAGAGCAGCAGACTTCAGAGGACACCTGCGAGGCTTGCGGGTGGCTATGAACTTGTTTGCACTATTGAGACAAAATATAAAATCTCCTTATTAAAGCCCTCAGCCTTTCATGCTCTGTAGTGGCTGCCTGAGGGGGATTGAGGCTCTTTGGTGCTTGCATCGTGTATCCATCCTCCTGCCAGAGCTGCTCCCTAAAAGTCCTTAGGACTCCAGTCTCCTGTTCACATCGTGATTTCTCACCCCCTGTTTTGAGGTCGTGTGGAAACCCATTGCTAGAGTGCAGAATCCTCAGCTAGAAACTGGGAATAAATAAAGTTGTGGCTATTTCAGAAGCTTTATAAATTGATTTGTGACCTTTCTCATCCTTCCTTAGAGTGTTTCTGGATCCCAGCCACTAGAGAACTTGGGGCTTC
>NW_008626477.1:68591-77754 GCF_000691845.1 Merops nubicus
AATCCCCCCCCGCCAAGCCCTGTGGAGCACCAAGACCCGTCAATGGAGTTATTAACACGTAAGCTGCTTGCATATTATGGGAAGAGTTTGATAAAGTCCCACTGAAAACCAACCTGTAACGTGCTGGTTGGTAGTAACTGGGTTGGTAATGGTATGAATGGTCTCTTTTTTAAAAAAAAAAAAACTATGGTAGTAGGTCATGCCTGGAAATACTGTGCAGGAGATTGCTTGCTTGAGGTTTTCTGCTGCATTGTTTTTCTGAAAATGGTATTAAATGGAGCTGTGTTTACATGAAGAAGCCCTGCAGGCAACCATGCAGTGAGCATGTTCAAAACTGTTTCTTTATGGGTATTTTTAATACACTTGCAAATTGTATGATTCAAAGGTGCTACCAGCCCACTTGCAATTATTTTGCAGGAGTATCTGTAACCACTGGCCCACTTCTCTGGAGATACCCAGGAACCCAAATCCCATTGGTTTGGGGAGTTAGGCTTTCTGAATCCTTTGTTTCTCCAGGCTGGTTTTGTTGGGAAAGTCTTTAAGTGGGTAAATGAAAGCAAGCAATGGAAGTTTTCTTGTGCTGTGGGATGATTGGAGGGTTGAACCACTTGAAAACCCTTGAGCACGTGGGTGCTTCCCAGTTCTGATGGTGGCATTGCCAGCACCATTGCACTTGCTGAGTACCTTGAGGAGGGAAGGATGCTGAACCTGTGGAGCATGAGCAAGCATAGAAGGCACCAGTCAACCAACTCCTTGCTACAACTGGAGCACTGCAGGCTGTAGCAGAGCTCTTCATGTGCCTGTAGCCTTTGAACTGCAGAGCCTTGGGCCACAGGGCTTTCATGTTTTGCATTTTTAGAAACAAAACACTTGTAAAATATAGATTAAAAGGTTCTGTAGAGGAGGAGCTGGGCTGGCCTGTGGAAGGTGGCACTGTGGATTGATGACGTGGTAGGGCAGGGTCACAACATGTGGACAGGGAAGTCCTTTGTACACAAACCAGGAGGGTTTGTTAATTTTGCACCTTTCTGGTGTCACTGCTGAGAGCTGTTAGAGCTATAGGTCTCAAATCTTAATCAGAATCAAGTTTACATCAGGGTTAAATATTTTTTTTCTGTAAAATTACATGTTATCTGTCTTGTGCTCGCCAGCATTTAGACTCACAAGAACCTGTTGTTTCAAGATGCACTGAACTGTAATTTTGGGGGAAGGTGACTTCTGGGATTGAAGGTCTAGAGTGGCTTTTGGTCTTGCTCTGTGTCCAGCTTTAAATGCTATTTTTCATTCAGAACTTCCAAAGTTATTTTGTCAAAGGTTCAGTGGAGGGGGAGTGTGGGAAGTGACCAAAGCAAAAGCAAAAATTAGAGCTGGCTTAATAAAAGCTATTGGTGCAACTGCAGTGCTTTAAACTCAGCTTAGAGCATTTGCTAAGGTCTGAATTGTGAACCTGGCTGGTACTGCTGGGTAGCATGGGATGGTTGAGTGATTAACAGCACTCGTCTTATTCTCTTCTCTTCTCGGGCAGTCTTCAGCCTGGCCTGGCAGAACATGCTCAGGGAGATGGCCAGGAAGCTGAGGAGCTCTTGCATAAAAAGCAGCGACTGAACGTGGTCTCTCCAGCCTGGGATGGCACCTGTGTGGCCGCTCGCACTCGCCCCGTGCTGAGCTGCAAGAAGCGGCGGCTCGTTCGACCCAGCAGCATCATGCCCCTGTCCAAAAAGGTGAGTGCTCTTTGTCAGCAGGTAATGGAGAGGAAGAGGAGCACAGGGAGGCTTCAAAGGGCTGCTGGAGAAGTGTAGGAGAAAATCAAGGGAAGCTTTCAGTTGGCTGGAAGGTTTTTATTCGCTGTCGCTGGGGAAGGGAGGTGCTGAACCCTGATGTGGGTTTTATTCTGAGGTGAACTTCAGGCTGGGTAGTTCGACCTGGCACAAGTCTGAGCAGTCAGAAGAAGCTCTGAGAAGTCAAGCATCAGGAAACCTTACCAGGAATTAACACAGTCCCAGGAACTCGCTGCTGCCTGCTCAAAGCAAAGCTGCAGTTGTCTGACCATATGTAGGATGTCTTGGAGAAGCCCTGCCAAGGGTGATGGTGTTGGCTTCCCCTGCTTAGGTTTGGAAATTCCTGAATGCCAGGACTCTGGTTTTGGTGTTGCTTGCTTTTTTAATTATTATTATTTTACTTTATACTCCTCTCCACATAGTTTTCCCGTGTCCTTACCCAGAATTCAGCTCAGTGGGAATACAGTTTATTCCCTTTATGAGGCAAGACTGTGCTTCATATTTTTCAGTTTCTCTTAGGAATGCCATAAACTGTCAGCTGGAGATAGTTAGAAATTGAGGAGTAAGGACATTTTTTGCAGCTCTCATTATTGCAGAACCATAGGTGGCAAAAATCCACTTAACCTTGAGTCAGAGTGTTTCAAGTTTTACCACAAGGGTTTGGGGTTTTTTGCTCCGTGGGTGCTGGGGTTTTAAAGAGAAGCTCAAAAAGCAGCATTTTTCTGAGCAAAATAGATTCTCACTCAGCTGAGTTAGCTCTAACTGGTTACTCGTTTGCAGTTTTATCTGGGGGATTTTTGGTTGAGCTTTTCAGTGACTCCTTGCAAGAACTTCAGTGATGTGGGAGTTTATGAACTATCCCATAGGTGATGCTGACTTGTGCAGTGTTTGAAGACGTGTCTGTTAAATTCTGTGTTAGTTATTGACCATATTTTAATAAATCTGGTGATTTGAGACAGTGCAGAAGAGCAGTTCCAAAGGATGGAAGATGTGCCAGGTAGCAGAAGATCTCTGTGAACTCCTCCAGTTAGTGAAGAGAAGGCTGAGTCACGGTTGGGTCGTGGTCCAGAAACACCAGGTTCAGTTGACCACACTCTCCCATCTAGCACAGAGTGGTTGTGGGTGGCTGTGACCAGAAATGACAACCAGGAGAGTTCACTGGTTCAACAGAGATCATCCATAACTGTGCCTGCTGTTTTACAAAATCTGAGTGTGACATCACTTGAGATTTTGAAGTTAGATGTTCTGTAGGAAAGAAAAGTGGCTTAAAGGTTGGGCTGGAAACAGGATTACTCTTGTGAGAAGGGAGCTCCTGCAGTCACCCAGCATCCCCACGCCCCAGAGCCCACTGCTTTATCCTTGTAGTGCCAGCAGTGTGTCTAAACCTCCTCAGGCAAGCAATTTGAGTGCTTAGCTAGTCTTGTTTTTCAGCCAGCAAAACCAAACAAACCAAACTTTTTAATACAAGCTGCCTTGGCTGCCATTTAAAGTCATGACCAGTAGTCTGAGTCCTGGTGTGAACTGGTCAGCTCCCCATCCTCACTCCTCAATTTCTAACTATCTCCAGCTGACAGTTTATGGCATTCCTAAGAGAAACTGAAAAAAATGAAGCACAGTCTTTCCTCATACAGGGAATAATACTGGTCAGCTCCCTGGGGACTTCAGAAGCAGTCCCCAAAGTGTGGAAGTTGATGTGGTGATTCTTAGACTCTAAACACACCACAGGTCTTTGTTTTTCTGGACATAGGATGGGGTGGGGGTTTGATCTTGTAGTTTTGCTATTTTCCTCTCTGTTTGGTGTGCACATTTCTTGAAGAAGGTGCCCCAGGCTGGGTGCAGCCCTCCAGCTCACAGGTTGGCAATGCCAAGCAGAGTGGCAGGGTTACCTCCCGTGTCTTGCAGAGCCCTCCTGTTTGTACAGCCCTGTGGGGTGTTAGTTCTCAGTGATGGGACAACACTGCTGAATCATGCTTGTTTTCTGATCCATAACAACCACCAGATCCTCTGGGCACAGCTGCTGCTCAGTTAACTCTTCCTCCTCTTCACTGGTCACTGAAACATCTGCTTGTTGCATTTGCCCTCAGTGAAGGAACTGTTATTTATTCTAGATTATTTCCAGCTCCTTCCTTCCCAGTTCTGGTGTTATTTGCTAAGGCTTGAAGATAGTCTCTCTACCATCATTCAAGTCATTAATGGAAATTATTTGAATACTTGACTGAGACCAGATTTCTCCAGGATCCAGTGTGATACACCCTTCCATTTTCATGGGGGGTTACTTTCTCTGCATGGGATTTAGATCCAGTTCTGCATCTACCTACAGTGATTTCATATAAATGAAGTCTGTATAAAGTCTATAACTGTGTGAATTGGAAGTCTGTCCTGGTTTAGGAAACAAGGTTGAAAAACACCCTTTTTTTTCTCCAGAAAGAGATCCCTGGATGTGTCAGCTCTTGGCATATAGTGTTGGCTCTCTGACCCAGCTGAACTCAAAAAGGCTTTTTCCCCTATCATTTGCCAACTGAATTGTGCTGCCTTGTGGTTTTTAAAAATGAGGTTTCAACCTACATAAAATTGAACGCTTTTAGTCAAATTTAGTAGATGTTAAACTGTCTGTGCTGGTGAGCAGCAGCTTTCAGTTGTATTTATGCAAAGTGAACGTGGCCTTTTACGAGTCCAGACTACACAGCTTTTATACAGGATATAAAAAACCCCCTCACAAACAGCCTTTAGATGTTTTTCATGAGCTGTCAAAGGGTAGCGTGTGAAGAGAGCCCTCAGACAACGTTGACCTCTGATGTTTTGACACAGTTCTCTGTCCCCTTTGCAGGCCCATCGTAACAGCCTGGTGCGGTGTAGCTGTGATGTGAACCCCTCGTGTGCTCTCTGTGGCTCTCGGAGCTCCACGACCCTGGAGATCCAGTATGATGCCCCTTTGCTGGAGCGCCTCTCCCAGCTGGACTCGTGTATCCATCCTGTCCTGTCGTTCCCAGATGGTAAGCACAGCACCCACGGAGCTGCCAGGGTCCTGAGGTGGGCAGTGGGGGATGCTTGGAGGTGCTCTGGAGCCTGCTCCTCCAGCCTGGGCTTCCAGAAGTGGTGCAGATCTGCTTGGGTATGACCAAACTTGTTCCTCTGCAAGTATTTCTAGGAGCAGAGCATTTACTGGAGTGGAAGGGTTCAGGAGAGCATTAGGCCTAAAGTCTGCTCTGCTAGGAACGTGTGTTATGGGAACCCAACCAGGAGCCTCACTTGGTGTGGAGAAGCCAAGCAGTGCCTGAGAGTTTGCACCAGGACCTGGGTCTGAGGCTGGTGTCTCTGTTGCTATAAACCACTTGAGAAATATTTGCTTCCTCAGCGCTTATTCATCTGTATAAAATTATTAGTGGATTGTTTTAAGTCACAGGAAATGTTTTTGACCTTGTAAGGAATCCTTAATGATCTTCCATGGTTCAGAGGGTGCAGTGAGAGGGGATGTTCCTGCTAAGACACTTTTTTCCTTGTTAGGCTATCGGGGTTAATCATCATTAAGAGCAATAACTAACCAGCCCTGACTGTGGGGTATTCACAGATTGCACATGCAGGGACTTTTCCCAAGGGAAAAGATGTAGTTTCCAGGATCTTTTGCTTCTTCAGCTGTCCAATTAAAGACAAGCCTGTTCTCTGACCAAAAACTACTGGCTTGCATGGGATTGATGTCCATCTGTCATCAAAAAAAATGACAAAATACAGGACCACAAATGGTGGGAACTGGTACTTCTCTCTGAGAGCCAGGCAGTGCAGAGATCAGGGCAGTTCCTTTCCTTGACAGGAGGTGTGTGGCTGCTTGGTGTGGAGCAGCACTGGGAGGAGAGTCTGTCCCTGCTTCTCCTGAAGATAGGAAATGGTTGGTCCAGGCTGAGACACTGGGCTAATGTGTGTTTGGGTTTAAATCTCAGCTTTGCACAAGCTCCATGTGACAGACAGGAGGAAATGCATGGAGTGTCTGGGAACAATTAATCTGGCATCTTGCACTATATTTAAACCAGACTAAAATAGTAAATTTGTGCTGTTTTAAAACCCCAAATCCCTCCCCCCGCCCCGAGCCCCATCTCTGGTGAAGAATTCTAAAGGAGCTGAACAGACTGGGCTTTTTATTTCCTGACTTCACAACACTTGTAAATCCTCTGTCTGCAGTGTTAAATCCAGTGTCCTAGGAAGCAGAGAGCAAACCTGTTGTGTGAGGTTAAAAACTTTGGTTTTGAAACTGTACAGTGTAAAGTTTAGAACACCTCTAGAGCGATAGCTGTTTGCCCCCCTCCCTCTCTCAGCTTCACTTTGATTATCCACTGCTGCTTAGTGTCATTCTGCTAGGGTTGCTTTTTGGGGATGGGGCTGCTGCTCTGTCCAAACACAGAGCCAGGCAGCGTGTTGCTGTGGGGAGGTTGCTCAGCCTGACGTCGTTGATCTGCATCGAGGTGTCTCCCTGCCCCTCAGTGTTAATCCAGGGTGCTGCCCGTGCCCCCTGTGGTTATTTTGGGGACTCACCTTGCAAGCCAGCTCGCTGGCTTTATGGACAGAGGCTCAGTTAAGACGTTCTGGAGGAGGGGGGTGAGGTTGATCGCTGGAGCCTGGCCTTAGAGCTGTGAGCATGTGCTGACTTTCACTTTGAGCCTGTCTGGTGCCAGCAGCCGGGGATCTCCGGAGCCGTTTGCCAAGGGCAAAACTGCCAGGCACGGCAGGGGGAGAAAGATCATTTATTCCTCTGGCAGGCTGGGCACGGGAACCACGACTTGTAACCCCCTGCACTGGCACGTCATAAGTGCTTTGTCCCCTTCCTTTCGGGTTTTTTTGGGTGGTTTGGGTTTGTTTGTTTGTTTTCTGGTTCATCTGATTGCTCCCTGGGAATTTTCGGATGATGTAATAACCTTGGTGGGGAGGCTGAGAGCCGGGGCTCCGGTTGCCATCTGCTGGTCCCCGGGAGGCCTGCACTGCTCCACCGAGGAGGAGGAGGAGGCTCAGGAGGAGGAGGGACCGTGTCACTTGCTGCACAGGCTCTGGTGAAACCAGTGCTGACAGCAGGACAGGGACAAGCCAGCAAATAACTCATTTTCTGCTGACCATGTTTTGTCTTGCGTTTTTCCTTTCCCCTTGACCTGTCTCCTCCTTCCACAGATGGATGGGCTGCTGGGATGGGAGGAAATTTCAGGAGAAAGCAAAAAAATTAATAGAGAAGAGGCCATTTTCCCAATGGCAGACCAGTTCACCACAGTGATGCTGCAGCACCGTCCTTAAAGGACTGGCTTGGCCCCTCTCTGTTCTTTGGGACGTGCCGTGGTGCTGTTGCACTGTGATAGCCCTTCTTTAGCAGATGGATGGCCTGGGCTGAAGCAGAGCTTTAACCATCAAAGAGCCTGAAACATGGCCATCCTGGCTTCTTCCTGAGAGTCGAGTTCCCACCTTTAACCACAGCAGACTCCAGCCCATGCTCTGGAGCTCTCCCCGTCCTCTTTGCCTGGCTGGATCTGCTGGGGATTTCCAGTCCCTGGAGTTGGTGGAGAAATATTGAGGAGAGGGGTTCTGATAGCAGCTGTTAAGAGTAGCAACAGGGCTTGAATCTCTGCTGCTTGCCCTCTGAGATGATCTAGATGCAGCTTCTAAATCCCACGGCAGCTCCTAATTGCCTCCACGTCCCCTCTGCAGGCGCCGAGTGAGGAGCTTTGTTCTTTGTGCAGGGCCTGGGAAGATTCATCTCTGCTCAGGGTTACTTCAAAGACCCTGTGAAAATGTCATGTGAGCTGGAGAGATGTGGGGGAGGGATGTTTGTACTACTGATGCTCATTTCAGTGCTTTTAACTCCTAGCTGTGGCAGCGTGAGCTTGCATCGAGCTGCGTGTCCTGCTGGTCTGTGCTGGGGAGGAGAGCAGATGGGTGGCATTGCAAACCCCAAATGCTGCTGTGTAACGATCTTACTGGCATAGCTGGAGAAGATAAATTCATGTCTCAGTAGTTCTCCTGTTAACCCTGAAGTTTTAATGCTTTTCCAAACTAGAATTTTGGCCCTTGGGCATAGAAAAGAGAGCTGGGTCATGGAGGAGACTTATGCAGCTGGATTTGGTGGTGAAGTGTGAAATTTGAAGCTCTGAGTATGGAAGGGAGGCTTCTCTGTGGGACTCCTGAGGCTGGAGTAGTTTGCTACTCCAGTTAATAGTTTTTATCATCTGCCTTAACCTATCTGCACAAGAAATACACTGAATAATGTGTTCAGTCTTTTGGCTGAGGTCAGGAGCACACGTCTGTGTGGTACTGGGGAGAAACAGAGCTTGGGGAGCATGAGCAGAAGTAGCATCTGCTGGATTTCACAGCAGTCCAGGCACGGTTGTGCTTGGTGTGAGACAGCAGGCTTGGACAGGGCCAGGTGCTCTGAGCTACTGTGAGCTGTGGTGTGCACAGAAGCTTCAGGCTCAGAAGGCATCAGTTACCCCAATAATTACCCCCCAGCCTGCGGCCCCTGCCTGGGGAGCTCCCTCTGAGCCTCTGAAGTGTGCTCACCCAACTGCCCGTGGTGATTTGGGTGTCACATTGAGCAGATTGGTGTCCTACAGTACTTGGCTGGCTTTTGGGTTGACCTGAAATTGAGGATGAAATTGAGGATTTATGCTGAATTTCTCTTTCCCAGCCCATGCCTCTGTGGATTTGATGTGCTGAGATATCCCAGATTCTTGGAAGTCAGATCTGAGATGCCAGAATTGAGCGTGGCAGTACTTGAGATATCTTCAGTGGGGAAGACCTGTGGTTTTTCCAACAAAAGCTTCATTCTCCTACCCAGATACACTCAGGCTGTGAATCCTGTAGGAATGTCCTTCTCTCAGAGAGCTTCAGATGAGAAATGTCAGGCCCTGACATTGAAGGTCTTCCCTGGATGTGAGGAGGGTGTAGGCAAGCCTGGGTTTTAGAGTTAACACCTCTGTGTTTGTCAAGGACCGTTCCTGCTGGGGGTCTGGGAGAGGACTCTGGTGCAGGACTGAGTGAATTTGAATTCCATGCTTTGTATCCCTCCTCAGACGTGCCGACGAGCCTGCACTTCCAGAGCATGTTGAAATCTCAGTGGCAGAACAAACCCTACGAGAAAATCAAACCTCCTAAGAAGCTGTCGCTGAAGCACAGAGCCCCCATGCCCACCAGCAGCCTGTCTGACCCCGCAGGGCCCGCCACAAGCTGGTGAACTCCTTCTTCACCGCAGCCAGTAAGTGTCCTCCCGCGCTGGGAGCAGACAGCAGCAGGAGGAGGAGGAGGAGGATGCCCTTCACCTTCAGCTCTGGGGGGTGAGGCCGTGGTGTCCCAGGCCGGAGCTGAAGGGGAAGGTGGGGGAGGCCGAGGCCGCTCTCGGTCCGCAGGGCCCCGCCGCC
>NW_008626478.1:0-1431 GCF_000691845.1 Merops nubicus
TGTAATGGTGTGGCAGTGATCCTCTCTGTCTCTAGCCATCATTCTACACATCATCTGCTGGATGATCCCAAAAACCCAGCCAAACTCATGGGCTGAATTTTTCTATCTTAAATTTGCCTCCTGGATTAAATGCCACTTGCACACAGCACCTCCCCCTATGGAGCAGCACAGGATTAAACAACAAAGGGTAGATAAGGAAACAATGAGCCAACACCAGGTTCATCACACACATCCTACCTCTATTTCTGCCCAATGGGAGTTAAAGGTCATTATTTCAAGGCAGGTTCATGGTTCTTCCTGAATTCCTGTATTTCTGCTGGCACACAAGCAGAAGTGCTCCTCAGGAATGGGGCTGTGAAGAGGAGGAGTGTGAAAGGCTCCATTAGGAAGGCAGGAGCCATTCAAGGTCCTCTCCACACTAACAACATTTTTATGGAGATTTAGCTCCCCACCTTTCTGCTGATGCTTTCAATAGGAAGCTGCAGTGACTTGACTGAAAATTAAATGAAGCTACTTACACACATAAAGTTAACCAAGCACTTAATTAGTTTCCTAGTCAGTCTCTCCTTGTGAAATGACAGAGGGGGAGGCACTCGTGTTCATTTGTCTCACAATTAAAACCTTTTTTTCACAGGATGGAGTGATACTTTGCTGTCTGCTCCCAGGGAAGAGCTCCAGTGTCTGTCTGGAAGCATGATGTCCTCTAAAAGAAATGTAACAGGCATCAAAATCACACTGGATTTTCAAATGCCTCTCTGAGCATCTCATTTCTCAGCGAGCAGCTGCTTGCACCGTGGGTAGACAGAACATGTTCTTGCACCTCAGCACATTCCTTCCAGTGATGAAGTGACAGAGTAACAAGAAGAGAGGCATCAAGGAGAAAAAGGAGGAAGGCAACCCCTGTGCAGGGTCTGGCTGGAGAGGAAATCCAGTCTCTAGGGTGCTTTGTAAAGAGATGGCACCCCCACCACTCACAGCTCTTTCCTTTCCTGAGTTACCTTGTCCCTGGCAACACACCTCAGAGCTAAAACCAGCACTGCCCAGGGCACCACTGCACCCTCACACTCCTCAGACCTCTAAAACCTCTGAGGATGAAAATTTAGAGGCTTTATCATCTTCAGAAATGACAGCTGGAGGTTGTCTGGGCACGTGCTTGGCTGCTGAAGGAGGAGGGGCAAACTCCTGGAAAGCAGCTTTTGCCAAGGAGCCTTCCCTGGAGCACTGGTGGATTTGGGCTGCTTGACAGGCCTGGCTGAGACCTGTGACAGCTTTGTGTGAGGTGACCCTGCCTGTGTCACAGAATCACACATTCCCTTAGGCTGTGAAGACCTTTAAGATCATCAAGTCCCATTGTTAACCCAGCACTGCCAGGTCCCCCCTGAACCATGGGGAAGATCCTTTTGGGATCATTTTTCCTCATGTCCAACCTCA
>NW_008626478.1:1746-32512 GCF_000691845.1 Merops nubicus
AATCCCTGCCCTGGTCCTGCTGGCCACACCAGTGCTGATACAAGCCAGGATGCTGGTGGCCTTCTTGGCCAGCCAGTCACACACACATCAGGACAGAAGCACTCTGCTAATCATGCCACAATCTTCCTCAGGAAACCAACTGACTTTCCCAGATCACCTCACCAGAGAGTCTTGGCTGGGCAGAGGAGTGAACCCCAGCTCTGTGACAGTGTGAGGAGGAAGGACCTGTCCTGATGCTCTGTCAGGGGTCACTGGCTCCTGGGAAACAAACACCCCAAGGGGCTGAAAGGCTGCAGTCGTGTTCCTCAGCAAGGAGAGGGAGACAAATGTGAGGCATGGCTTTGAGCTCATTTCTCTCCTGAGGTCTCAGCTGCAGCTCTGGCAGGATGGCTGTGGAGAGACACTGGGATGTGTGCAGACGTTTCAATAGCTCTGTCTGCAGCCTCACATCAGGGTGATATGCTGAGCTATGGTTATGACATTCCTGTGCTTGGAGGCAGAAGGATCAGGGGTTCTCAGAGCCTCTCTGAGTGTTCATCTTCAATGCTTTCCTTACAGATTTCAGCACGGGGTGAAAAAAACACTGATTTTCTGTTTTCTCCCCCTGGAAACACCCACAGTCAGAGCAGGGAACTGCATGAAAATGAATCCTTTTGTCACAAGGCCACTGTGAACCTGGGTGCTTGCTTCCTGAGAAAGTACCAGCAATTCCTCCCATCCCTTGGAAGCCTCACCCTGCACAAACTCTGACTTTACTATTTTTATCTGCCTCCTGATTAAACTTTATCTTCAAGATATTCATGACCATCATCAATGACCAGATTCCCCTGCAAATACCTGGGAAGGCATCTCAGTGTCAGGCCTGAGACTGCCCTGACACACCCAGAGGGAAACATCCTTCTAAGATTTTGGAAGAGGAGCCCAGGGCAGCCTGGGAGTGAAGTCTCCCATGATGTTCCTTTAAGCAAGCAGAGGAATCAGCAGTCTAAGAAGCCCCTGCCTACAGATTCCTACCTTTCTTCTTACATCTTTATCTTCCTTTATCATCCAGCTACATCCCTGTATCTCCACTGAATCACAAAACCTTCCAAACCCACAGATGGGAGGTAAGAAGCAAGAGGTACCTTGTAGGCCAAGGGATGGCCAACCAGACTCACACCCTGATCCTAATGCTGAGAGCTCTTATGCATGTCCAAATTAAGATCAGTGGTCCTGGATTAGTTTGAAGTGAAGCAGAGCTAAAAAAAAAAAGCCTGAAAGCAGAGGCTTAAGCTGGGAGCCCATCACTTGCCTCAACTGGCCTGATCCTGATCTTATTATGAAGTATCCCTGCCAAGAGTGGCATGAAGAGAATGATTAGACACTGGCTGAAATCTGGGTTACAGGGGTGGCTGTAGGATGCAGTGAGGAGAAGATGGGGTAGCAACACTTACCCTGTAGCTGAGATCTCATGCTGAGGGCTTTCTCCTGTGCACAGTGACTGCAGCAGGCAGGGCTCAGCCCACGTGGGGTGATGGTGGAACACAGAGGAGCAGCAGATGCATTTTACACCAATGGCTGCCTGCAAGAACAAACCTTTCATTGTAAATAATATCAAAACTTTCCTCTCCTCTTTCTGCTGTTTTACAGTGCTGTAGAAGTTCTGCAAGAAGAATGGATGGGCCAAGTTTAACATCTCTCCCCTGCCTCTCTCATGTGCTAGGTGAAGGTGACAGAGATGCTCCCACCTTCCACTGCTGTTCCATGTGGTGGCAGAGGTGGTCAGGTCACTCTTCTGAGAAGATCTGACAAGATTAAGGAGATTCAGGAACCACTCAGCAAGGTGACAGCTCAGAGATGGCTTCATCTTACTCCTGAATCCTGGCAGGAAGAAGTAGTGAGAGTGGGATAGCAGAAAGAGAGGAGGAAAGAGGGGAAAAAAAAGGCAAGGAGAAAAGAGAACTACAATCTGCAGCCAGGGTGAAACACCTCCCTGGGATGGACTGGTTAGGGACACTCAGATCAGGGATTTCACCTCTCCTGCAGGGCCTGATGAACACTGACACTCTGTTATTAGCATATTGCCATCTAGAATCAATTAACACTCATTAACACTCCTTTAGAGGATAGGGGAGCCCTCCCTGTGGCAGTATTTCCCCCTCTATCTGCATCTTCTTTTCTTCCTTTATTTTTTTTTCTGCTTCTGTGGTCAGACAGGAATCCAACAATGAGAATTTCTTGCCAGCTCCTTTGGACATCTCTGACAAGGTTCCCTGGGACCTGAATGGCACCTCCTACACCTAGATTCAAAAGCAGAAAATCACTAATGGGCTCCTGTGAGCAGTGGAGATTGGGCTCTTTTTAAGGCTTTAAACCTCCCTGCCATGGACTGAGCCAGTTTGGTCTTCTGACAATGGAAAGCTGTCAATCAATCCCCTCAGCCAGTGCCCCTCACTAAGGAAGACATCTCTCAAGCCACATGACCCAACTGGTCAAGACACAGAGCAGGAAAAGGCAACAAGTGCCTTAGATCTGCAGGGTGCTATTAGGGGCAGAGATGGGAGCCTACAAGCTCTCAGACATCTCTGGGTTTTTTTCCCCCCTACTTTTCACCTTTGCCTGAAAGGGAAGGTAACAACAAAGGGAAACTTCAGCAAGAGTTTAATCAAAGCTTCAGACAAAAAGGCTGGAAGTCTGTCTGTGTCTACTAAAAGGCTGAGAAAACTTTAAGGTCTGTTGTCTGCCAGTGGTAGCACTTATTAGACTCCATTCTGGATTCATGATAAGGCTAAAAAGAAGGGTCCATTTCTCCAAAGTGCAGAGCTGAGGAGAGAAGAGAATGAGTCCCAACAGCTCTTCCCTAAATCAGGTGTCCCTGCTTGCCTGTCCTTCCATGGACTCCTGTTGCTCTGTTTGCATTTGGCTCTCAGCACAGCAAGACACAGCTCAGGTCTCTTTTTTGTCTGCAGGGATCTGCAGGTGTCTGGAAGGATCCAAGGGAGATGGTTGGTTTTCTCGAGCTGGTGTTGAAGTGGAGACAAAGAAGATAATCCTTGGAAGCAAAGCTGTGTCAGCTTCTATTCCTGCCCTTCAGCACTTCGACTTGGGACTAGTGGATAGGACACAAGAAGTACCACAGAACTGCAGCTGTTTTCATAGAATCTTGGAATCACTTTGGTTGGAGGAGACCTTTCAGATCCTGGAGTCCAACCATCCCCCAGCACTGCCAGGTCCCCACTGCCCCCTGTCCCTCACCCCACATCTCCACGGCTTGGGAACCCCTCCAGGGGTGGGGACTCCACCACTGCCCTGGGCAGCCTGGCACAGCCCTGGGCAACCCTCCTGGGCAAGAAATTGTTCCTCAGGACCAACCTCAACCTCCCCTGGGGCAAAGGACTTCCTGGACCTACTCAGTGCCAAAAAGAAGGATGTGACCAGTCTCAGAGCAGTGTTTAGTGAACAAAGCTCCCAGTCTTGTCTCATGCTGTGTGGGCAAACGTTCAGCACCATCCTGTTCACACACCCACCAGAGGAGCATGTGCAGTGGCTACAGAGTGATTCTGACAAGGAGGATCTTTACAGAGAGTATTTTTAAAAGCCTCTTGTTCTTCTTAGTGCTGATGGGGAGGGGAGTAAGAGAGGAAAGTGGGAAAGGAAGAGGCAGATAACTTGAGAAATACTAAAATTGCAAGTAAGTAACTGTGAGGAAATAAAAGCTGTAAGAAAAAAAGAAATGTATCTCTCAGGGTTTCATGAATTCCTGTCTACTGAATCTATTTAGGGGATCAAATTCCATCCCTGTATAAAGATTTCCAAAGTTTGCTGGAGCTACTTCAGCTTCAATATGTAAATATGGCTCAGGGTGCCTGAAGGACTGAAAATGCCCAGCACAGAAGGAGCTGCACAGCTCATTTCCTTGTCAGCAAAGCTGGTCAGCTGAGGAGAGCAGCATCTCTGAGCTCACCTCCAGCATGCAACCTTGTAAATAAGACAGTGTAGTAAATAAGGCAGTCACACCTCTTCTGCTAGACTTGGGGAGGTCTGGAGAACATGCACCCTGCACGTTCTGCACCCTGAGACTCCCCACAGCCCCCTGCTGCAGGAGCAGTCCACTGGGGCAGAAAAGAGGAGGGCAAAGCTCTCCCATTCGTTGGGTGAACTCTATTATAAAAGTAAATTAATGAGACATAAAGCTGGCAACAAAATCTAACCTCAAGACAGCAGCCCTCCAGAAAAAAAGATGTGATCGTGTAATTAAGGAGTGTATCCTAATGTAACTGGGCAAAGGGGATAATTAAATCCACAAAATCAACCTCCATTCTGCTCTTTTCTGATTGAGGAGTTCTTCAATTTGCAGCCTTTATAATATTAGTTTAATGTAACTTTTTGTGTACAATAAAGAGCTTTCTTATTAGCTGTGGCTGGTCTATTCTCTCACTTGCCTGCCTGCCTGGATTGAGTCACAGCACAATGAGTCTCCTGCCTCCTGAAGTCTGTAATTATCTCAGGATCTGAAATTAAAAAATAGGACTCTTGTAAACCTCTCTGCTCTGAAGAAAAGCAGGGCTAGGTGAATCCAGTGTAACCAGTGGGCTTGTGCCTGTGGAGAGCCTGAAACAACAGTTTTGAGAGATATCCAACGTTGTGTGTATCCTAATAGAGAGCTAATTATTCTGGCAACTCTTTCAACATCATCTCATTAGGGAACTTTGTCACCCCAGTGCCTGTTTGTGGCAGTAAGTACTGGGAGGAATCTTGCTGATGACCCTAGCTGTTATTACCTCTGTTTCTTCTGAAGATAAATCTCCCTGATCTTTCTGGGAGAATAAATGAAGCCAGTGCTCAGAAGTGCTCAGGTCCCTGTCTTAGCCCCCTGGCTGACTCTTCTGAGCCTGGAACTCCAGATGCATCTGCTGATCCATGCCCTGGCTCTTCTCTCTTTCCCCTGTGCTCTGGGGATGTGAAGGGGCTGAGAAACCACCTGAACTCCTGCACTCAAAGTGTGCCTGGTGGCAAACAAGGACCCAACTCATCCCAGAGTGCTCTGGTGGCTCCTACCTCCAGGGTGGTCCTTGGAGTGTCAGAGCAGAGAGCAGCACTGAGAGCAAGGAGCCCCAGAGGGAGGCTGCAGATCAGACCTGTGGTTATTTTTAAGCCACCTCTCACATACAGGCAGTTCATGTTTATGGAAGATGGTACAGGAGAGATCTTAAAACCAAAGCATCTCTCCAGCTCTGCATATCCAGGACAGTGCTGAGGTGAATGATACCCTCTAACTTCCTTCCAGAGCCATTTTCATGGCAATCAGAGGAAACATTTCCTAGAGAAGCAGTTTATATCAAATTTATAAGCCTTCCCTTGGGGAGGAAACATCCATTTCCCCTTCTACCTGTCATTCTTCTTCATTTATTGAATCAATAAGGCATGAAATCTGGCAGGCTTTAAGTAAAAAATGAGCTGTTCATATCAAAGAGAGCCTGGATGGAGGAAAAAAAATCCAACTGTTAGAAACGAGATCCTGTTAATAGGAGTAAAAATAAATAGAAACAGAATCTAAATGTAAATGAACATGACGTCACCCCTGGCATTTAAGCTCATTTTCAAATACAGAATTAGAAACAGATTTAACTTGCTGTGTGCATGGAGATGGAGCTGCTTTGGGGGACAGGGGTCAAAGGTTTTGTCTGGAGCTTCTGCTCCCCAAACGAGCCAAGCTGGAGACTCTTACTGGACAAGAAAGGAGGAAGAGGGATGGTGCAGAGGGGGCAGATCCCTACTTCTGGTCAAAAGGAGAGCCAGGAGGCTGGGAGGAACACTTGTGCTCCTGCCTCCCTGCCCTTTGTAAGCTGTTAACAACACCACAGCCCTGGCTGTGGGATGACCCTTGTTCAGTTGAAGGCAGCCAGGTCTGCAGCCAAGTGAGCCAGCCCCAGGGAGGTGGTGAGACACATGATGGGGCAGTTGGGTGTCACAGCACCATGCCCATGCTCTGCCTTCACAGCTCACAGCCCACTCCTTGCTTGGCTTGCCTCTCTACAGCCTGGAAGCTCTTCCCCTCTTACCTCTGGAGATCACTGTTCACCTACCTGTGTCTTCCTCTTCACATAAGGAAAGAAATTGCTGGCAGTTACTCCCAGCTAATATTATCAGTAGGTCACAGCAGCTCCTTTGAGTGCCTTCAAGCTTCAAGGGCATTTTTCAAAGCTGCCCATCCCTGTTCCATGCTCTGACTCCAACCTGATGAGTATAATCCCCCCCTACTCCAAGCTGAGCTATTCTGCTCAAGCACAAGCATGGGGTCCATCATTCAGGTGAAGGTGCAGAGATTACACCTGAGCCTGGCTCTTTAGAGTGTGTCTGTGTCCCACTGCCCACTACAGATCACAGCTCAATGCTCTGAATTCTCCTCTCTCTCCCACTAACCCTTCTGTGTCATGTCACATTATGTCTCTGCTTCTACAGGGTCTCAACCTGCACCTTCCAGCTCCCACTGCCTCTCCAACTGTGTCACACTCAACAACAGAGAGCTGCTCTTCTTTTCTCACACAAACATGCACAGAAGGAGGGTTTTACCCCCCTGGAATGACAACACTCACACATCCCTTTTCTTGACACCCCTCGGCTCGAGGCTTTCTCCAAGTTTGGGCAGACAGGGCATGGCAAGGGGCAGAATTTCCCCCTGTAGTCACCACTCCTGTATTATCCCTGGAGACCAACCCCACACAGATCCTCCCAAGTCTGTCAAATCCTTTTCCCAGCTTTCCTCCTGCCTGGCTGGGTTTTTTTGGCCCACCAGCACAGAGCCACGCTGTGATCAGCAGGAAGGGCTCGTTGTCTGCTTGCTTGTTTGAAGACAAGCAGAGCACAGAGTCCCAGTGAGGTGGGAACTAATTATTATTACAGATTTAATGAAAAAACAGGAGGATGAGATGCTGTAAAAGGTATGGAAACCACATGGGGGAAATTGAGGCCTTGCTGGCTCTCCTGTTATTCACATAGAATCCACGTATTTTGTTGAAATACAAGACTAATTTTAATCAATCTCATATTCTGATCAATTATCTTTGATTGCACTGCTCCCTGGGATGACTGGAGAGGATCTATGTATAAGCTGCTGATTTCTACTGGTACAGAGACTTGCCCCTAGCACCCCACAGCTGATAATACCAGTCCCCAAGCTCATTCCTGAAGAGTAAGAGATATATTCCACTGGAAGGTTCACCTCAAATGGCAGCTACACATCAAGGTTTCCTGCATTCACTGTTCTAAATGGGTCTGTTTCCTCCAGAGAAGTAATCTGGTTTGCTAGCTTCAGTTGAATTCACTCAGCATCAAGCAGATTAAAGGTGAAAGCATATAATTTAATTCTAGCACAGAGAAAGGTTAGGCTCTTAATTATTAAGTGAGAAAGAAGATTACCAAAAGAAGAAAATAACCCAAAATGTCATTTTAGCATCAAGTTTCTTTCCCAGCTGTCATCTGGAATCCTTGAGGCCCACACCCATTAGCCACACAAACTCAAGGCACAGCTCACAAACCAAGGCAGAGACAAAGCAAGATGTCAGAGATGTTTTGCCCAACCCTTTTCTCCTTCCTTTGGTCACTTTTAGGAGCTCACAGCATCCCATTAATCTTTCATAGATTTGGATGCCATGGGTCAAACCCCTTCCCTTAGAAAGGCTTCTACCTGGGAACCATCACCTTCACCTTGGCAAAAGTGAGTGTAAGAAGGAAGTGTTACCAGGGGCTTGCCCCAAGGGTCCTGCCTCCAGAAATGGAGCAGCAACCACCACTTCAAAAGCCAAAAAAAATGTTAATTAATCTACTTACTATGACAAGTAACATCTAAGCCCCAACCAGCAAGGATCCCCATGTGTCATCCTCAGGAGGAGGCTGCTCTGCTGGGGTGCTGGATGTCTCCTCCTGTTTCCATCACTGTCCTTCACTGTACCTTGTGATTTTGCTGATATATTTAATAATTATGTCCCTTTATCTCTCCCAGCTTAAGCCAGGGAATTTTTTTTTGGACTTATGCATGCTGTGTACCACAGAGAGGAGCAAAATGATCACTGCTGAGTTCAGACCAAGCTCTTTGGCTACTGAGAGTTACAGCAGGACTGCAGCTGAGGAGCAG
The DNA here is from genome assembly GCF_000691845.1 of Merops nubicus. NCBI lineage: Eukaryota > Metazoa > Chordata > Aves > Coraciiformes > Meropidae > Merops > Merops nubicus. The sequence goes on from NW_008626478.1 coordinate 9,860, forward strand.
AGATGGTGAAGAGGCTGGATTTATGGGCAGCTAATAGCTCTGTAACCTAACAGCCAGTGAAGCAAGGGCTGGCTGCTCATCCATCATGGAGCTAATACATCATTTTTATAACAGCAAGCAATAAAGATGATTTCCACATGGAATTTCTTCCTGCTTTTCACATTCCTAATGTCACTGTCCTGAATCACTCTGAGCTGGAGAGTCAAATTTTACAGATTGGGAAACAACCACAGAACCACTTGGGATGACAAAGGGAACTGCTATCTGTTTAAAGTTCCTTCAGCATGTTTTAAGTTAGTTTATAACACAGTGATATTAATATAGAACCATTTAATCCCTAAAGATCTTAAAGAAAAACTACTTATTCCCAAGTCCTTTCTGTGGAGAGAGAAATAAACCACCTCACTTCAAGAAAGCCTCCTGAAAAAAAGCCCAATTCATGCAAAGCAGACTTCAGAAAAAAAATCAGAAAGCCAGTAAGGCTTCTTCCCTTTTGATGAAGAAAATTTGGAGCAACTATATTTAGATTTGCAACCAGAAAATAACATTCTGTTTCCTGAAGAAGAACCATGTCCACCAAGCCTCACCTTGGGTCTAAAGTAACACAGGGCCAACGTTGTTACTGGTTGTCTCTCACCTCCACCTCTCTGAACAGATCTTGCCCAAGAGTTCTATGAACAGATCAGTGGAATGCTGCCTCATTATCTTGTTGCAAAGGATCCCAGACCTCCAAAGTGAAGATTTTTCCTTTCTTACACACCCACACGCCTGCACACACAAATGGCCAAGCTGGGGTGTTGTAGGAAGCTTTTGTCACTGGTGGGTTCCTCACTCCACTGGAGATCACTCAGCCTTCCCTTCTGTTTGTGGTTGCACTGCCAAACTGTGTCTTCTTTGACACAGAGAAGCAGATGAGGCACGAGATGGAAGGGGGGAGCAGTGGACAAGGTAAACCTCAGCACTCAGATGGAATCAACTCCCAACTGTTGTGCCTGTACAATGGATATTTAGGAACACACCAGGCACAGACACTGCTGGGAATGGATCCAACACTCCCACAAGCAGGACTGCACAGAGAGGAGTGCACCTTCCTGCAGGAGCTTTGGAGGAGAGAAGAATTAGGCAGGCCCAGCAATCTGGAAGGCAGAAGCAGGCAGAAGCACTGGGGACCTCTGCAAACCTAAGTCATCCTTTCACACAGATGCCTGGCAGAGGCTTTGCCAGCTCCTTCAGACACCAAATCTTGGTGTCTGCCTCCTTTGCTTCTATATTAAGGCACAAAGAAATGTTTCCCTGTCCCCTGCTGTAAGCTCAGTGAATTCCTGAGTGGTTTACCTGGCAGTTGGGGTGTTGTGCTGCAGCTGATCACCAGGAGGGGGCTGTGCCACAGGCCACCCAGCTCCAGGGACAGCCCTGCAGGCAAAAGCATGATGACAGGTCTGGTGATGAGAGGCCCTGGGTCTCCGGGGTGCTTCGTGCCTGTTGGTTTCTAATGATGAATAATTTGTTCAGGGAAGAAAGTGGAGCAGCCTCATTTTGTAGGAGCTCTCTGCAGCACTTGGGAGCCTGTGAAATGCCTTGGGTTTGGAAACCAGGCTTCTACAAGCACAGAAGATGATCTGCCAGGAGCAGTTAGACCTTTGCAAGATGCTTGACGTGCTCAAGTCCTGGGGACTTCTAGGGAAGACAGAATTCTGTAGCATTAAACATGGTGCCTCTTATGCTCTAGGTATTTGATGTCATTTTAGGTAATACAGAGTTATTCAGTAAACACAAAGGCTCCACGAGCAGCTAAAGAAGATTGGAGATGATTGCCCCTTATTCTTACAGACCTTAGATATCTAAGTTATTTTGTGGGGACTGGAGCTGGTGAGCTGCTAGAGCTTGGAAAAAAAAACCCCAAATGTGGGAAGAAGAGGGGAGAGGGATCCTTGCCTCTCATCTGCAAGAAGCAGGAGTGGCGGAGGGAAAGGATGTTAATTCAGCATCTCAGTGAAGGAAGGATGGCACGCTGAAATTTAATCATGGCACACAGGATCTCTGGTTTTTCACACAGGAAAAGCTTAAATATTTCACAAAATATGCCTTCACTGGGACTATTTGTAAAGCATCATGGATGTGCTTGGCAGTTTACTGACAGCAACACTGGCAGGTCTCTGCCTTGAGGAATCTATAGTTAGAATTTAGCAAGGGAAGATGATGGATAAGAGTGTATGGGAGGACAGGGAGGCAACAGTGAAAGATCAGGAAGAGCTTTAGATATTTGAGATTTTCTTCTTGCTTCTTTTCATTTCAATGTGATGTATTTTAAATCTAGGACTCAGCACTGACTGAACTTCAGATTTTTTTTTGCTCCACAAACTTGCTTCTGTCCCAAACTGGAAGAGAGAACAAAAGTTTTGAACTTCCTCAGGAAATGCAAGAAGGGTGATGTGGAAACAGCCTCGTTGAACCACCTCACTTTCCTAGGTAGAAGCATTTCTTTCCAGCTTTATAATTCTGACAAAAAAAAAAGCAGCTCTGGCACAAAGAAGTGAAAAAACAGTCTAACACTGCCAGTGTGAAACACTCACGCCCACAGCACAAGGAGGTCCTGAACGTCTGAGGGTTTGTTGGAAGTTTTGTCTCAGTAGGTGTTCCTGTGAAGTGGTTTGGTGGGACTAAATAGCTGCTAAAGGAAAACAGCTTCAGCAGAAATCTTCCGACCGAATCCAACACGAAGACCATGGAAGCAGAAAGGGGTAGAACCAAAGAGAAAACACTGGACATAGAACAGTGGTTTTCAATGGGGTAAAAAATGAAGGGAAAAAAATTACCCCCAGAGCAAGGATCCCTTGAGAGAGGCCAAGGGAGCAGAAATTCACTGGGTTGCTCTCAGAGGAGAAATGCCAAAGAGACTCCCCAGTGCAGTGCTGCCTTTGGGGATGAGTGGGTCCATCAGCACATCCCCCAAAAAGAAGAACCTGACCCAAAATCCAGGGTGTCCCAGAAAGCCTACATCCAAGGATACTGAAATCTAGCCTGTCATTTTACACCCTGTTTCTGATATTTAAAACCAGCAAGGGGATTTCACAGACTGCTGCTCCCCTCCTCAGCCTGTATGTAGAGGACATCTCCCCCCATACCCTTGCCTAGTGAGCTGGCTTCTCTTCCAGCACCCAAAGTGATGGGCACGTGTCATTGGCTCTAAACTGGTCAGACAAAGTGACATCTAAAACCTTCTGCAGTCAGTCCTGAAAAATGATCAGAGAGACACATATCTTTAAGATGACAGCCCTTTCTTGGGTGTAAAGAGAACACTGGTGATGAACCCACACATCCCCTGGGAGCTGAAGGGAGATCAGTGACTGCCTTCCTAGAAGATACCACTGGCCTGGAGACAGGAACAACGTCTGATTTCCCAGGGAAAACTGAGCAGGTAACAAATTTCCAGCTCATTTCAAGTCTATTAATACCATTCTGAAGCACACAGCTTTCCTTCCAACCCATAATTGTGATTTGGAAGTCTGGCTGTGTCTTGCACGTCAGTGAGTCACTCTGTGTTTTCCTCCTGCCTGAGAAACAATCTGACTGTGCAGGACTGAGAGAGGCAAAACAACTTTTCATCTTGCACCTAGATGCTCAGGAAAAAATCACAGGGGTTAAGCACTCACTTGATTTACACTGAGAGGAATAAGCCCCTAAGTGGTGACTCCTAGGAAAGGGGAAAGCTGCCTGGTTCCAGGCAGAGAGGACAAACAGAGTCACACAAACACACCAGGTAGATCAGCAAACGTGCCCTGCTACAGAGAGATTCAACCCTTCCTCCAGGAGATGGAAAGAACCCCTCCTTGGAGAATAAATACAGCATGGCTGTGAGGTACTAATAGGGGAGATTTGCAGTGGTACAGCAAATGCAAGACATCAGCTGAGAAAATCTGTGGAGAAAGCTGAAGCAAGGGTGTGGAGAAAGGGCAGGAGTGTTTGGGCAATCGTAGCAAAACCAGGTTTTTTATGGAACTGAGCTCATTCTCTTTGCTCAGTGTGCTAAATCTCTTCAATCTCCACGTTTCCCCTCCTATGCCCCTGCCCTGTGGTCATCACTGTGGAAGTTCTGGCTGCAGCAGGAAAGGGTTGTGAACAGGAGGGCAGGAGAAGGACCTGGGAAAACATTTAGCTCCCTGGCTCTAGACAAAGCTAACAGAGACTTTCAACAGCACAGAAAACAAATAGCTCTGAATATAACACATGCTTGGCTACCTTTCATCCCAGGGATCTCAAACCACTTCTTATACACACATGAATACATTCAGCCTCCTGAGACCTCTGCAGAGGCAGGGAGGAAGAAGTTCTTCCCCCTGAGAGTGGGGAGACCCTGGAAGGGGTTGCCCAGGGAGGGGGTTGAGGCCCCATCCCTGGGGGTCTTTAAGGCCAGGCTGGAGGAGGCTCTGGGCAGCCTGATCTAGTGGGAGGTGTCCCTGCTCATGGCAGAGGGGTTGGAACTGGGGGATCCTTGGGGTCCCTTCCAGCCCTGACAGATTCTGATCTGTTTTAGCAGAGGACTTTAGAGCCCTAATGGCTCAATGGTTGGACTGGATGATCTTGGAGGTCCCTTCCCACCTAAAGGATTCTATGATTCTGTGATTCTAAGTCAAGCTAGGAGCCAAGTGGCACACAGCAGCCACAAGCCCTGCCACTCCCCCTGTGCTGTAACCAGCCAGAGTGCCCCTGTCCCCAGCCCAGGAACACTGCTGGAGCATCTGGAAACCTGGGCAGTGGCAATGACTGACTCCCAGCAGGGTAAAGGGCCTGTCTGCAGAGAAAGGACTGGGTGCCACCCCCAGCACAGGCAGCCCTGAGGCACAGGCTGGCAGGCAGCACTCTCCCTTGGAGCTGTGATTAATATTATCTGAGCAGTGTGAGACCCAGGGAGTGCCAGGTGCCTCCTCTCAGCAACCATCTGTGAAGGAGCAGGATGCTGGTGCTGATAGCAGGAGCCTTCCCCAGGAGCCAGGGAAACAGCCAAGTTAAGAGGAAGAGGAAAGGAGATCATCTTAGGGAGTGTCTGTTACCAGTCTGATGCTCTGGGGTGTCTCTGAGTGTGGGTGGTGCCCCTAACAGTGACCAACAACCACATTGGACCTCTCAGCATCTCCTACCATTTAGCATTCCTTCTGCAGAGGGCAGAGAGCTGCTCTTTGTAAGGCTAAAAGGATGTAGAGAATGGTCCTCATGCCACCAAGGAAACACAATCAGCAGAAGATCTCCCACTGGGAAGTTGGGGGGCACCACCACTGGCAACATTTCCAGTAGGATTTCTCATCAGGCCAAGGGCTTTTCCTCTGCTGTTGTTACAGCTGCAGAGGAAACACTTGGACACTTCCATTATCTTCCCTCTCTTCTGCCCTGAAAGCACCATCCATACCTGGCCCAGGGAGGATCACAGCTTCCAGAACTGGCCCAGTCCCTGCTGGAAGTGTGACTGCCATGAAGCTGAACTCCATCTGCAGACCTCAGTGGTGCCTACACTGAAGGGACAGCAGGCTCCACTGTGCCAGCAAAAGCCTCCTTAACACTCTGACTGCCAGACTGCTCTGCAGAGCCTGGAAGAACCAGAGCACACCATGCTCCAGTCTCAGATAAAAGGGAAGAGATCAAAAGTGCCAATGTGCTGCACCTCTCACACTCCCAGGCTGGGTTCCTGCTTTGTGCTGCTTGAGTAAACAAGCTCTGTACAAAAGACCCATTTTGATACCACTCTGCTTTCCCCTGCAACAAAGTGCTTGAAGCTGAACTGAAAAGCTTTGAACTCACCTCTGCATGCCTCTGCCTTGTTGGTGTCTGGCTGCTGCCAACATCTGAAGCAGTCAGGGAGTGAGTCTGCTGCCTCTGAAGCTGCTGCTTTCCCTTCCACTCCTTTGCTCTGTGGCTAGGAAGAGGTAACCCTGCTAACGGGCAGTTTGCAGCCAGACCCACTGGAATTATTTGCTTGTCTTAGGACCTTTGAAACACCATTCACATGCTTAAACTTCTACCTCCTCTCCTCTTCCCACTGAGCAGTCACTTGTTAATGCGTGACTAAGAAAACTGCTTTTCATCTGGGAGCAGACTTGAAGGCCCTGGAGAGCAAAGGATGGATTTTCTGAACTGCCAGAGTCCAGAATTTCCAGCAGCTACAGCAAGCAGAGCTCAGCACCTCTGGAGAGCAGGCACACAGATTAGTTGGCAACAGCAACAACAGAACTCTCACAAAAATGAGAATATTGTGCTCAGCTCTCTTGGAAGACACAAGTTCTGCAAGTTCCACGACTGGACCTTGAATATAAGCAACCTGTTCCTCTCCATGCACTGGCTTTTTCCCCCTTCCCTTAGGTCTTCTGAGTCACAACTCAATGAGCTTTGGCCTAAACTCCAAATCCATAAAGCTTCTTCTGCTGGTTCTCTGTGGTCTAGTAAAGTTTAGATGGAACAAAATAAAGTCAAGCTCCTAGGACTGTTATTTTCTCCAGTTTAAAGAAAATAACTATTTTAAATATGACTGATTTCCTTTTCTCTCTGAAGAGCTGGTATTTGGCAGGAACTGGGATACAAGGAAGCACCAAGTGAACAAAAAAATTAACCTCAAATAGCTTCCCATCCTCTTTCTTCTGTGTTATTTCCATTAATGATGAGTGGAAAATGTAAATATTGGTTTAGCTGGACCCTGTGCTCTCCTGCAACCTTCTATAGGTTCTGCTGAGTGCTTGCTGAGCAACAGAAGACCTGACCTGCTTATTCTGCATGGGATCCTCAACTGTCCCAGACCTCTGGAATATTCATTGCAGTGAGCAATGAAAATATTGTTCAAAGGATCAGTGAATAAAGGGACACAGTGAGAGTTCTCTTTTCTAGATGAGACTGACTGGGTCATGGATCCACTGGCTGCCACCACACTGGTTCACTCACAGCCTCCAGGCAGGAGTTCCAGCTACACTGGTTACTCTTTCCACATGCTCCTAGAATCCTTTAGGTGCAATAAGGGAGCCAGGATACACCTCCCCTCATGGGCAGCACTGCAAAGACAGCAACTAGAATTACAGACTGGTTTGGGTGGGAAGGGACCTTTAAAGCCCATCTGGTCCAACCCCCCTGCAGGGACAGGGACAGCTGCAGCTAGAGCAGGGTGCTCAGAGCTCCATCCAACCTCCCCTGGGATGGTTCCAGGGATGGGGCAGCGACCACCTCTCTGGGCAGCCTGGGCCAGGGGCTCACCACCCTCAGCATCCAAAATTTCTCTAGTCCGAATCTCCCTCTTCTAGTCTAAAACCATCACTCCTTGTCCTGTCACAAGGGGCCCTTCCAAAAAGTCTGACCCCGGTTTCTTATAAGACCCATTTCTATAGGGAAAGGCTGCTATAAAGTCTCTCTGGAGCCTTCTCCTCTCAGCTGCCCCAGCCCAACTCTCTCCTGCTGGGCTCCCAGCAGAGGGGTTCCCCCCTCGGGGCATTGCTGGGGCTCCTCTGGCCCCGCTCCAGCAGCTCCCTGGCTCTGCTGTGCTGAGGACTCCAGAGCTGCCCGGGCTCACAGAGCTGGCAGAGAGAGTCCCCTCCCTCCCTGGGGGCTTCTGGGCTGTGAGAGCACAGGGCTGACTCCTGGCCAGCTTCTCATCCACCAGCACCCCAGAAGTCCCATTCAGCCCAGCCACAGACACATCCCAACACTAACTTCATCTGCTTGCCCAACACCATCCTCTTCTGAGGTGGACGAGCATGTCTTGACAGGGCTAGTGCTGCACCCAAGCCACAAAGTCCCCAGGCAGTTGCTGAAGCAGGTTGGACCCCACCAAAAGCACTCCCATTACTGGAGGGTTTAGAACAGATGGGTCTTTATCAGAGAGCCAGAAGCTCTGTGGTGTGTATTCCTGACATCCCTGCCTTGATCCTCGTTAAGCTCATTAATTCCATCTTCATGCAACAACCAATTCTGCAGGACAGCTGTGCTGGCAGCACAGTCATTTGTGTCAACCCCCTGTGGTCACAGGGATCGATGGGATCTGGGAACACCCCTGCCAAAAGAGGTGGTGATTTTCTGCTGGCACCTGGCAATGAAGGTGTCACTAACGTGGCCAGTGATGGCACTGCTGCTGCCTTTCACCCCTGTGGGCAGGATTCTGCAGCCACCCCTCAATCACACTCAGGGTGCTGGAAGCTCCCCTGAGCTCTCCCAGCCACTCCGTGTCCTTCAGGGGACAACATCCACCACTGCTGCTGGGGGAATGAGACACTCCTGGATTGTAACTGTCCCTCCAGGCTCCAGCAGGTGCCATTTCACCCCCTGCTTCCCTTTGGGAGGCAGCTGTGGGGGAGCACAGGGGTCACCACCATCAGCAGGAGAGGAAAAAGAAGCCCTAGAGTTTTTCTTCACACTTTTGCTGACACTGAAGAAGTTCACAGCAGCTTGTGCCTGGCTGTGAACTTGGCCTCTTTCCTGAGCAACCCTGGATGCAGAAAGGGCTGTGCTGGGGTCTAGATGGGATGGGAGAAGGTTTCTAGGACCTTATGGCCTGTAGCAATGTGTACATCTGGAGCACTGCATCCACTTCAGGGCTCCCCAGTTCCAGAGAGACAAGGAACTACTGGAGAGAGTCCAGAGGTGCCTACAGAGCTGCTGAGGGGCTGGAGCATCTCTGTGCCAGGCCAGGCTGAGAGCCCTGGGGCTGCTGAGCTGGAGAAGCCTCAGAGGGGATCTGAGCAGTGCTGAGCAAGAGCGAAAGGGCCGCGGGGGTCAAGAGGCTGGGGCCAGACTCCGCTCAGTGGTGCCCAGGGACAGGACAAGGGGCAATGGGCACCAACTGGAACCCAGGAGGTGCCACCTGAGCAGGAGGAGAAACTTCTCTGCTGGGAGGGTGCAGAGCCTGGAGCAGCTGCCCAGAGAGGCTGGGGAGTCTCCTGCTCTGGAGAGATCCCAAACCCTCCTGGCTGTGACCCTGGGCACCCTGCTGGGGGTGAGCTGCTGGAGCAGGGGGTTGGAGGAGATGACCCACAGAGTTCCCTCCCAACCCCACCACCGCTGCTCATCTCCCAACCCCTGCCACTCTGATTCTGTGTTCAGTCTTCAGTTTACTCTAGAGACACCCCAAAAACCAGGGTCACCAGGAGTGGGCTGCATTATCTGACAGGGGCAATCAGGAATCAAGTCTCCCTGTGGATCACCACATCCAGCCCCCTTACTCACAGGCTACTCAGGCAAGACAGTCTCTAAGGAGTTAACAGAATATCTGCTTTCCTCTTCTTCACAGATGACAGGGCAGGAAACACTTCCCTTGCCCTGCAGCTACTCCATTTCTACACAAAAAGTCCCACAGCAACACCTTCAACACACCACAGGAAGACAGACATAAGGGGATGCTGCAAGTTTACTCTTCTCCTGGGTGCCATATGCTATGCAGCAATATTTTGGGCTTCTCAAACAAGCCTTGGGTTTCTACTCTTTTAATGTGTGTGAGGAAGTGTCTACCACCCAGTAATGTTGCTCCATTGAGCTGGAAGCAACAAGTCCAAGTATTCCTGGAGAATAAACATTCTGGTCTAGTTGGGGAACTCGTGGCAGACATTCCTGTCTCCTGGAGATGGCAGCCCTCCATGAAATGTGCAAATGGGCTTCTGTGGAGGAAATCTTCCACCTCACAGCTCCTGCAAAACCAGAGGACTGCTTGGCCCCTGCCAACCAGCTCCAGGTCTGCCCAGAGTCAGAGATGGGGTTCTCCTCATGGTTACACCTCTGAAACCCAGCCCAGACTTCAACAGCAGTGTGCTGGGGGTCCACAGAGAGCTGGTATCATGTCATCTGACCATCTTCTGCTGATTTTCAAATGGTTACAGCTTGACTATACCCTTGAATTGTTTTTACTGACTTAATACTAGTGAGAGAAGTGTATATTTGATCTAACCTGTCTCTATCATACCAGTTAGTCACAGGATATGTGCAAGTTAGAGCAGTTCAGGCTCTCTTCTTTGCTTTGCTAATCTTCTATAGTTCAGATAACAATGGACCATTCCTCAGACTAAAGCAGGAAGCCAAGTTCTTGCTCTTACTTAGCTGTAGTCTTCTTTCCTAACACAAGAAATATCAGTTCAGCTCTAGGAACAATGGAAAACTTCGTGTGGTTTTTAAGAGGGCTGCTTGAAACCTTCCAAACTTCTTTGGTAAACACCAACAAGAAACCCCAAAACTTGAAAGACTAGTCTCTGTCATCTGCATCTGGATTCCTAGTGAAAAGGAGAGAGACTATCATGAAAATGGAGTGTATATGGAAGTAATACCCAGTTTTAGAGCACATCAAGCAGCTCCATTCCAGTAAAAACTCTGTAAAGATTCTTTTTACATAGAAATCCCCATTTTTAGTTACAGAATCTCTCTGCAGCCGTGATCCAGAGACACACAGATCTCCAGTCCCCTGGCACACTGTCTGATTTTCAATGGAAAAGCAGGACCATCCATCTGGTGGCTGAGAAAGCTTCCACAGCTAGAGCAAACCAAAGCCTCCAGCCTGAACTAGCACAATATCAAAGTGCCAGGGATGCTGTGGTGGTGCTACCAAAACCTGTGGCTCTGATCCCAAGTGTCACACCCTACATTGTTCCTAAACTTCCAGCTCCCTGAATTATTCCTATAATATTCAGGAATTATAATTTCTAATTCCTGAATTAGAAAGAAATTGTCATGGTTGCAAAAGAAAACCCTGAATTATGAACTGAGAAGGAATGAAAGGCTTGGAAATGATTAAAAAAAGAAAAAAGAAGTGGTTTTTTTTAAAAAAAAAGCTAAGGAACTTGAAGTTGGCCTCCAGGTCTGTGATAGCTGGAGCCAGCACGCTGCTCTGGTGATGGGAGGAGATGAAGTAAGGCTGCAGAGACCCTCTGAAGGGTATGACAGGTAGGCTGATGTCATTCCCACCTCATGTGAAACGCAGGGAAAATAAATCCAAGGGTTTCACCTCCCTGCCTAGAGGAGACACGGCAGGACAGCTCCTGCATGGCAACACTAGAGGGAGCAAAGAGAAGAAAGCAGATGAAGAGGGATGAAGGCAGGAACAGCCACACACCAGTTTCTGAGACAGCTTTGAAGAGGAGGAGAAGGGAAAGGAAGGTTCTGTGTTTCTCCTGCTTTGAGCATTGGATCAGATTTCCTGGGCAACGAAACAAAAGGAGGGTTCTTTCTAAAGGTGTATGACAGGAAGGGACCAGCTGGATTGTCTTTTTGCAGCTATCTCTAAGGATTCTGGTTCCTCGAGTCAAATCCAGTCCTCACTCCCAGCCAGGGAAGCTGGAAGTTACTGGGGATGGCTTTGGGCAGGTCCAGATGATCCCCTGGAAAGGCTGGATTCCAGCTCACTCCCCTGGTGCTGTGGCCCAAGGGCAAGTGGCCATGGAAGAAAGCAGGAACACCTTTAGCTGTCCCTCAGGGCAGGCACAACTCATGTGGAAGGCAGATCCATCCTACCTGGTTCTCCTCTTCCATTTTCAGACTGGAACTTCTTACACCAGCCAAGCCAGTTCAAGGCTTTCCCACCAGTCTCCTCCAGTGGCACATCCCAGCCACGCTCCCCTTTAAATACAGGATACAACAGAGCTGCTCTTCCCATAGCTTAATCCCCTCCCTTTAAAAGTCATTAGAAGTTATTAGCACGTCAGGAGTGGTTTCACAGCTTTGTGCTTTGATCCTCTGCTTCCACAAGTCAGTTCCCACCGAGCTGCTTCCCAACTTGTTTCAGAGTTAATTTGTTGGGACATCATTAGAAGTATTAAGGCTCCAGGCAACGAGGACATGCCAATTACTGTGCCAAATGATTTCATTTTGAAGGGGGGCTGTAAGAAGCAGTAGTTTAAACAGCTTAAAGGCTTGTACCTCTTGCTGGTGAGCAAGAGGGAGACAAAGAGAGCTGCTCAGAAAGCCTGCTGACTCCAGTTCAAAGAGGGCTGCTTCTGGAGCATTTATTTTGGGTGTCCAGCAGATGTTAAGCCATGAACTGTGCCTGTGAAATAGCAGCTGAAGCAGCTCTGTCATGAGGAAGCCTGCCTCAGCTTCTAAGAAGACCTAAAACCACTCCAACAGAAGGTTGGGAGAACAGCCTTCTGAGAAATGGCATCTTGACAGGATTTTTTAAACCATTAACTTTTGTTTGCTGGAGCTTTTCCCGCAAAGCACAGGATCTGTATCCCCACACACTGCACTCTTGGGATTAAATTTCTCAGTGTCACTTGTTATTTCAAAAATTTTCCTGAAAAAGGAGGTATCCAGCCTTGCCTGATGTAGGTACATTCCCCTGGCATTGAACAGATAAAGTGTATTTACCCCACTCTTAGCTATACCTTATTATATTAATATTTTAAAATTAGTAGTAGTAGTATAAGTAATACTTAATAATAATGTAATTTATTGCATTTTCAAAGCTATCTATTAGTTATATCTCATCATCTTTCAGGGAGGTGACACATACCAACCAGCTGGGTCCTTTTGTGATAATCTTCACCCAATTTCCCTGAAATTTTTAGAAATTAGAAATCCAGTCTCTACCTTCAGCACAACCATGAGGCTGGGTGACATTCAAGTCAGCAAAACTCTCAAGCAGAGCCTCATTTTTCAGGGTAACCTCCTAAGGTCAGCCCTGTAGCAGCACCACTTTGCTGAGGCAGGATTGCAGTCTCCCATGCTGGAGAAGAGCTCCCAGGTGAATGAAACTGCACCAGTATAAATACAATAAAACTATCTGCTGGAAGAGAACACCCACCACAAAAAGACATGAACTGACATGTGGGCTTTGCCATCACACCTCTCCTCCTGTTCTTGAGTGACCAGAAATCTACTGTGCAGGCTGGATTTCAGCTCTACCAGCACACCCACCTATTTTTCCAGCACAAATGCAACTGTGGGAGACTGCCATAAGAATTAAAAATCACCCCATGGGGTGCATGGTGCACAAATACCACTTCCCAGTTAGCCACAGGGAACAGCAAAACAAAAGGCACTGACAGGTTTTCGAGTGGAGAGTTCAGGCATCTAGAAAACACAGAAGCATCTGGTGTGTGGATCAGCAGAACAAAGCTTTTCAGACAAAACTGGAAGGGAGGAAATGCTGGGTCTGTGAAACACAACCAGTGAGGGATGCAGAAAGGAGCCAGCAGAACTTTTCACAAGTTAACACCACCAGCACAGGTGTGATGTTATTTGGGTTTTTTTTGCCAAATACCAGCAAGTGGAATTGTGAATACACAGCCTGAGACACAGGCAAACACAAACTCAGAGGCTTAGGCAGAGAAAAGGTACAAACATCTAGCACTTGGGAATAAAAAGCCATTAAAGCACCACATCTAAACCAACTGTTGGGGAACAAAACCAAAAAACCACAAAAGGATCAAAAGCTTGTCACACGTGCTGCTTCCCAGGGTGTTGGGTACTGGTGTGGAAGGGAAACTGGGAACCTGCTGCTCCAACACACCACAGGCTGTGCAGCTGACCTGGAGGCAACTGGCTGGAGATTCTACTTCATCTGGGCTCTTATCTCACAGCAGAATGAGGGTGTGAGAGAGCAAACCTGAATGCAGGATTTGGCTCTTCTCCCATCACTCCTATGAGTACCCAGGCGGAGGGTGTGGATTCAGAGTGGAGAGCAAACCTGAATGCAGGATTTGGATCTCCTCCCATCACTCCTATGAGTACCCAGGCTTAGTCACAGAGTCATAGAATCATTTTGGTTGGAAAAGATCTTTAAGATCAAGTCCAACTGTCCCCCAGCACTGCCAGGTCCCCACTGCCCCGTGTCCCTCACCCCACATCTCCACGGCTTGGGAACCCCTCCAGGGGTGGGGACTCCACCACTGCCCTGGGCAGCCTGGCACAGCCCTGGGCAACCCTCCAGGGCAAGAAATTGTTCCTCAGGGACAACCTCAACCTCCCCTGGGGCAACTTGAGGCTGTTTACAAACATTTTGTATTTGTAGCCCTGTTTCCTTGGGTCATCAACTGCATATTGTCCATCTAGAACCATCCCACTGCAAATAACTTCTGAAGCCACTGGCCAATTCAAATCCACTTTCAGAAAGGCTCAGAGAAAATCAAATAACTTCTGAAGCCATTGGCCAATTCAAAACCACTTTCAGAAAGGCTCAGAGAAAATCATGTTTCATTAAAAAAAGAGGCTGGATACAGCAAGGAAACAGTCTCCTCACAGCAACCTCTTAGAGCAAGGAGGTTTTGCACTAAGAGAATGAAATGTCAGCTCATTTGCCACACACCTGATAACTCAGAGGGGTCATGGGGATGGAAACACACCCTGGGCCTTAAAACTTGTCCACAGAAATGTGGTGGACAATGGCACTGTGGCCAAAATGGCCTCAAGTACAAATAGAGAACCTGCTAAACCTGCTGTGGTCTCATTTGGTGCCTTAAATCTTGTCCCTGAAGTCCCGTTTGGAGCTCTAAGCTGCTACCTGTCCTCAAATTCAACATTAATTCCACTTGTGCCTAGAAATAAGGTAAAATATTGTTAAGAATTACTGTGATGGAATGCTACTGGCAGAACCTGAAGCGTGCAGCTCCTGTTCAGAGCCCTTCTTGGGAAATTATGCATGGTAGTTTCTTTGAAGTACCTCCTGAAAGGAGACACAGCACAGGGCAGAAGCTCTTCCTAAAAAACTCCACAAATTCAGCTCCACAGACAGCACTTTGTACTGGGCAAAGCATTCCTCCTGGCTCTTCCTGCTCCTGATCAACCTGTATTCCACTGCCAGGGGAAAGCCTGGCTGAGCTCTTTGAGCACTGACAACCTATCATTAAATGGGAGGCTCAGTAAAAAAAACCTGCACAGCTATCATCCATTTTTATACCTTACTACAGTGTTAGATCCCCTGGTCTTTCCCAAGGAGTTAAACATATTGTCCTTCCTTTTGTGTCAAGATTATGAGATTAAGAGGAACCAATCAATCTTCATTTACACTCTATGCCAAAACAGAATTACTGCAAATTACAATTTCCTTAACTAAAGGGATGTCCTAAAATGTCACTTGTTTCAAAGGAAGGAAACCCCACAAGTTCCTATTTACTAGACCTGCTCCCTGTGGTCAAACTTGCAGCTGCTCTCTTTAATGATGATCACCCATTATTGGTATTTTGTCTTTATTTTGCCTGGCAGAGCCTCCACAGGCTCCTCTGGAGCAGGAGGTGGATTCTGCCCTGGCCCAAACTCGATGAGCAGAGCAGTTAACCAGCCTGAGCACAGCAGCTCTCCTGCTGCTAATGTCTGAGCCAGCTGAGCTCAGTTTGACCTTCAGGTCCCACACTGAGCTTGCAGTTATGAAGAACCTCAACTTTTCTATTTATGAAGGGAGAATACTGGATAAAGAAACTCCTGAGCAACCACAGCCATGGAACCCCATCAAGTTACTGCTGGGATCACTCGCAGATGAGAGCTACAAAACACCTCAAAGCAAATGTTTACACTTTGCTCCATAAAATACAGGGTGGAAAACAGTGGGAGGAATCCAGCAGGCCAAAAAAGCTGACATTTGTGTAAATATCTGCCTCTAACCACTCAGTTCCTAACCTTGCAGGATTTCAAAGTCCACAACTCCTTTTAGCACACCAGCTGCTTCTCCTTCAGCAACGGTGACAGCAGGCAGCGTGGAAGTGACATGACTTGGAGACAAACCAGGTTTATTTAAAAACAACCTTTATATATATATATATATTACACACAATATTCCAAGTTAAAAGAACACTACCCAAAACCCTAAGCCAAATAGTCCAAAGCTGAGGAACTCCAGACTGAAGATCACCCCATGCAACAGCTGCAGGGAGGATTCTGTCTGCAGGACCCTTGCCTCGTTCCCTGCAGAGGGAGGATGAGTCTCAATTAATGAGCAGCTCCTCAATATTTGTTTTCTTGGGGTTTTTTTGCTTGTGTGCAGCCCATTTCTGACAGCTCCTCTCCACAGGGGGTTACTCGGAAGCAGCTCAACAGCTCCCTGATTGACTGCTTTATTCCAGAACAAGATCATTTCCTCTCTGCTTAGTTTAACCCCCTTTACTTCCCCAAACTCACACTCTGCTCTGAGCACATACCATTAATTTATTCATGGCTTTTCTAAGGTTCACATTACTAATACATTTTTATGAACTCACTGTCTCAATGCTTCCATTTTATCTAGGCTGGCTGGTGGAAAAAAAAAAGATTACAAAGTTTCTGTGTGGTAAAAATATTCATTAAATTGAGATATCCAATTTAGAAAATGAGAGCATGCTTTTTGTAGAGTGCTTAGCATTATATGGTGCTTTAAATGCTGAAAACTCAGGTCCAGCTGCAGCTCTGAGTATATAGAGCTGTCGTAGATCAGACATCACCTCAAATTGAGTACCCAGAAAATGAGGAACATTCAGCTAATGAACACTTCAAAAAAGGTTCCATTTGCAGCAACACGGGTTAGAATCTCAGCAGTAATGGCAGAAATTAAATCAACTTTTCCAAGGCTGCATTCTGCTGTGTTAACAACAAGACCCAGAGATATGGCTGTCACCAGGGTGAGCAGTGCAGGGCACCCAAATCCACAGAGCTGCCAGACCACAAAGATAAGGTGAAGAGAGGGAGAAGCACCTTCAGTGACCAGGACAAGGGGACTCACCACTCTCCTTCCACCAAAACCAGTGTCAGACGTGCTCTGGTATGTCAGCTGCCCTGGTGAGACCACCTCCTTTCACCCTGCACTTTAAATCATTGTTTGGTATACACTTCCAAACTTCTGCAACCACTGTGCAGCAAAGTCAAAGACTTTTTTACAACATAGCCTGCCAGGCTTCCAGTTTATCCCTAAACTGGTTGGCTTCATGTGGAGCAGTGCAAGAAGGGCTGAGGCTCTGTCAGTGGGATTCACCTGTTCTAGTTGGGAGGAAAGGAATGGCCAAGGTTCCAGGAATGCTCTCTGGTTCCACATGTTCAGAGCCTGTTGCCTGTTTCCTTCAGGTCTCCTTCTCCATCACTGCCAAACTCTCTGCTCCAGTCCTGTTTTCCCATTTGCCTCACCAGACACTATCAGCATCCACATTCCTGTTCTAGTCTCTGCACTCAGCCCTGTATCAGCTCCTGGAACCAGCTGCTTCCCTCCTAGATCCTCCCCAGCCAGTTCCTCCCCTATCCTGGAGCAGCATATTCCCTAATGCCATGCTCCTCTAGCAAACCACATCTTCTCCTGGCTTGTACCCCAAAAGAATTCAGGTGTTTTCAGCCCTCTCTGCACCTTTTTATACCTGGACTCCCCTCAGGCTAGTGAGATCAGCATGGCCACTAAAGCCCCACCAGCACACAGCACCTTACACCAGAGACTGGGCATGATGGAACAAGCCTCTCCTGTCTGAAATAAGCCAAAATGTTAACCCCATTCTGTGTCCTAACATATTGAGGTGATGGTAGAAGCAAGATAAAAAGATGGGAGAACTAGACTGCATAGTGACCAGTTTACTCACCCATCCCAGAAAACAGCTCTCAGCCAAAGAGCCCCAAAAAAATCAGAGGTGGGAAGAAAGAAGCTCAGACACAAACTGCAGGAGGGTATGCAGGGCAGGTGGAAGCTCACCAACAAGAGCACTCACCCATTTCATGGATGGGAGATGCTGTCCAGAGACACAACTGGGGTTTAAACTTAACTAGTGCTCTACATGAGGCAAGAGAGGCAACAAAAGAAAACCCAAGAAACGACAAGACTGGTGCTGGCAGAGATCTACCCTGGGATTCCTCAGGGTCATGTCAAGGCACGTGTCAGCCTCTTCACCAGTTCTGAGCTTTCCAACACAGCAGTGTAAAAGCAGATGTACCTGCCCTATGTGCATTAGAACCCTCACACTGCATTTCATCTTTCCAGAATGTTCATTATTTGCTTCAGGTTGTTCCAAGGAGACTTTTCGATCAGGTAAAAGAAATTCATGGGCTCTTTAGCAACTAGTGCTAGGAATAGAAAATGTATGTAGGTATATACAGAAGGAGTGGACCTGAGTGGAAAAGCAGAACTGGTTCATGGTAAGAAAACTGGAGCTGCTCTACAAGAGCAAACGTGGTCTCTGCAGCTGGGATTCTGACACCAGGCAGCCCCAGAAACTTTTAAAACTGCTTTCACACATACAGAGAAAAATTAATACAGAATATTGGCTCAAAAGGGAATTTCCTTCTTACATGTAGCAAGCAGTGTGTGTCTTACAACCTCATGTCACCCTAAAAAATGTACTGCTTATAATTACAGACCCTTTCACCCGCACACAAACACTGACCCCTCTCCTGAGATCCTCTGAGGCTTTCAACCTCAGCACACACGTGCAGAAATAACTGCATGGGACAATCCTGTGCTAGGTACAGGAGCATTTCCCTCCCTTAGTACTACCTGTAACACCTTCCAATGTCACTGAATTCCTCCTCACTCTCAAAAAGTGGTAGAGATTAATCAGGGTAGAGTGGTAGAGATTAATTCTTGACGTGCTTCCTTAGTTTTGTATATTTTATTTACTCCTACCATACCCTCTCTTTCTGGAATGAAGAATCCCAGGACTGCCAGTCTTCTCCAGGAGCTGTCTCACAGATAGCCACTTCCAATGCTAGTGGAACAGTCTGATAACTTCTGCCTCTGAAACCTCCAAACTCATTCCACGTTTTATGACCAAGCTCCGTGAAAATTAGCAGCACTGATAGATACAGCAGCAGTAGGGTAAGCTGTTCTTACTTCGTGTGCTCATCCAGGAATAGACTGTTAACTGATTTTTTTTATTAAGTAGATTTTATCTCTCCTAATAAAAACAAACCTTCTGGTTAGGATGGAAGAGAACAACAACAGCACACAAGCACTGAAACTTTTTGCATAACGCGATTTCGTTTCATTATCTTTGGCTGTAAATTTTGCTCTTCCCCTGCAGTCAATATTTATAACTTTATCAAATGAAGAGGAACTTGATGGCCTGGCTTTGATGAGAAACTTTGCTTTTAATAATCCTATTTTAATGCATGCCTGCTCAGTTCTCAATGAGGAAAGCCACGTTCCATCCTGGCTGCGCCAAGGTGAAACGGTGGCCACGTAATGGGCTTGGTTCAATCTCTACCTAATGAGAACAGCACCTTGACAACAACCCAGGCATTGAAGGCAGGAGAGGAGAAAACATTATTACCCTGGGAGTAATCTCCTTGCATCACATACCTACACTGCAGTGGTATCTGCTGTGCTTTAATTTGTCACTGTTTGTAGTTCAAATTTCTGAAAGAAAGGACAATCTGGAAGCGTGAAAAATCACCAATTATAACATTTAAAATAGAAGCAGCCAGGGAAATGTCAACAATCTGACTGGGACATCAGAGATTTCTGCAGTGATGAATAAGGATCCTTCCACTGCAGACTGGGAGAGAAGCTTTGGGCCATTTTTCAAAGCTTGAAGAACTTCTCAAGGAGTTACAAACATTCATTTTTCTTCCAGCCCTGGAATTGCTGCTGGAACATACCGTGGTCTTTCCAGTGGCTCCCATGAACTTCCAAGAGCAGTTGGTGTCAAGAGACCACAAGCACTGAGAGATTTTGGTCCAAGTCCTGTTGAAATCAAGTGGAGCTGGGTGTCACTGCTGATTTGGATCTCTGGGGTCATTCATGGCATCAAGTATTGACTGAACCACTGATTTTCTGGGAAGCAGAAGTTTTCCTGCAGAAGATGGGCTATACCATATAAATACTGTTCCTCTCACACAACCATATTCTTCCAAGTGACCCAAGTAGCTTCTGACCACTCAGAAGCCTCAAAATAGAGAAGAATCAGGAAGTGACAAATTTGGCAGCATGAGAAATTTTAGTGTATTAGTCACAGTGGATTAAGAATGAGCATTAGAAAATAAGAGCTGGTGTCATATCAAAATATATTAGAACATCTTCAGACATTCCCTGTTGGCTTACTTAGGAGTTCCTAGGTGAAATGTTGGGGAGAGTTACATATAAATAAGAAATGGAGGAAAAACTGCCCTTGCTGGGTAGAAATAAGCTGGTAGAAATTTGTCTCCCCAGGTCTTTGCATATGTATAAGCATGCACATATATAAATATGCATGTACACACACACATTATATATAGCTTTTTTCAGCTGACGTAAGAGACTTCAGCAAGAAGCTGTGTATAAAAAGAAAGAGAAAAGGAACTTTCATGAAATGCATAAGACAGAAAACTTCAGTCAGCAAGAAACAAAGAACTTGGGGATGACACTCTAAAAAAGGGCTAAGCAGACCTGTTAAAGCCTTTGTTAGGCTGGTTATCTTACCTCCCGTTGCCAGCTGGCAACACAGAGGAATTATTAAAGTGGAAAAGCAAAGATAAAACCTCACACTCTGTCTGGAGGAATGGGTGGCACCTCTGCCCCTGCACACTGCAGGTGGGAGTTACACATCAAGGCCAGTCTCCAGGGGATAAACCCCAGGTTTATCTCAGGACCAGCTGAGAAATACACCACCTTGGAGGGCAGAGCAGGGGGACAGGTTCTCGCTGTGTTTGCAGCACGCCTGTGTTGTAGTGAAGATGCAAAGTGCTTGTTCTCTGCTCCATCGGTTTGCCCTGTAAAAGACCCAACTGCAGCTGCAATCTCTCTCCCCTCCAGCGTGAGCAGCTGAGCTCCCTGGACTCCTCCTGGAGACCTGCAGGAAGCAGGAGCCTGGAACTGGCACAGGTCACTCCCCTTTGCACCCCAGGCTGGGGAAATGAAAGTGAGGAGCCTGAAGTTACACCCCACAGGACCTGCACTGTGCACCCCAGGATGGGAGGGCTGCTCTTCTTGATGAGATACCCTGACTGATATCATAGAATCATAGAATCATAGAATTGTTTTGGCTGGAAGAGACCTTCAAGATCATGGAGTCCAACTGTCCCCCCAGCCCTGCCAGGTCCCCACTGCCCCGTGTCCCTCACCCCACATCTCCACAGCCTGGAAACCCCTCCAGGGGTGGGGACTCCACCACTGCCCTGGGCAGCCTGGCACCGCCCTGGGCAACCCTCCAGGGCAAGAAATTGTTCCTCAGGGACAACCTCAACCTCCCCTGGGGCAACTTGAGGCCCTTTCCTCTTGTCCTGTCCCTTGTCCCTTGGGAGCAGAGCCCGACCCCCCCCCGGCTCCAGGCTCCTGTCAGGAGCTGTGCAGAGCCAGAAGGTCTCCCCTGAGCCTCCTTTGCTCCAGGCTCAGCACCCCCAGCTCCCTCAGCTGCTCCTCCCCACACTTGGGCTCTAGACCCTTCCCCAGTTTCATTGCCCTTCTCTGGACACACTCCAGCCCCTCAAATCTCATCTCCAATCCAGAGGCCCTTCATTAAGAAGTTGCCAAGATTCAACATTTTGACTGTTTCAGCCTTTAACTGGCAAAGCTGCTTCATTTTTCTGCAAGCTGAAGGAAGGAGAATCACTCTGTGGGCAAGTGCAACTTGTTCTGATGACTGTTTGAGCAATTTTTGGTTAGTTTTACACTAACTGGGCACATCAGGCCTCTTGGCTTTGTTGTGACAACCCATCTGGCTACTGATTCCCCCTCATCTAGGATCATGTTTTAGGACAGAGCTTCTTTTGGGCAGGATCCTTCTGTAAGCAAAGCAACAAGACAGCCTGTTTTTCAAGGCTAATTTCTTTATAAAAGTGTGGACATGAGGAAGGTGGCAGAGGGTGGGATGTGACTTAAACGCAGATGGAAATGCAGAAGAACAGTTGCTTAGCACCTATGAAAGTCAGGCCCACTTCTTCACAAGATATGCAAGTATTTAGGTACCCATATTTAGGCACCTGCATTTGCAATTTTGGCCTCTGAATAACCCAAAATCCATCACAGGCTTTTTGGAATGTGCAGCTGATTAAATAAACAGAGATATTTCCAGTGGGGTGAATCTCCCCAGCACTCTGGGACAGCTTTTGTGCTACCTGTGCTCCTGTGGGGAGCTTTGCCACCTACTAGTGAGGGAAAGAGAGATTAGAGGGGAAAAAAAGGCTGTAGAAATGTAATTCCACAATGATTTCCCAGCCTGTGGGACCATAAGAAATCAGCTTGCAGCCTCCTTGCCTTTGTCTGAGCCAGGGATGCAAATTAAAGCTCAGAGTCAGAGGCAATTATTCCACCTAGAGTACTGTATTGGGCTGGTTTGGAATGGGGCTGGAGCATCTGCTTCCCTGGGGCTGCATCGATACAGCCCGGCAGGACAGAGCCAGAGAGCTCATTTCAGAAACCTGGGGGAAAAAAAAACCCTAAAAGCCTGTAGAAACGTAGACTGACAGCCGAGAGGGATGTGCTCCAAAGCACCGAGCCACCGAACACATCCCTTTCACATTCTGCTCTATTTCTTACCCAATTAGGAAAACTCACCTGATAAAAGGAGCAAGAAATTACCCTGCTTAATGACACTGATAAGGGAGGAAAACAGAAGCATTTAATTCCCATCAGCATCCCTGCTCTTTGTCTCAGCCTGCTCGGATGATGCCAGCACTATTAATCTCGGTGTCTGTGACTAACTCGGGGGTTTTTATGCGAGTGACCTGATTCCGCACGAACACGCTCCTCCCAGCTCGCTGGAATTGCCCCATGTGATCGATCCTTCCCCCTAAATAAAGTTGAAACATTTGGCTGGGAGCAGGGAGCGCTGCCGAGGTGGCGGGTGCGTGGGG
>NW_008626479.1:0-10371 GCF_000691845.1 Merops nubicus
GATTCTATGATTCTATGAAATAAATTTATCCATTCTAGTAAGCAGGGAAAACTGTGGGTTGGTGCTAATCATGGCTGTGGTTTTTTTGCCTTTTTCTAATTACAGTACAGTAAGTAGAAGAGAAATACCATTAAATTGCAGGGAACAAAGATGAATGAGGTAATGGTACTGTTCCTTAGATAATATATAAATGTACTTTGAGGCACACATTTATCATAGGCTGTGATTACTTCTCTAAGAAGAAAAAAAAAAAGGAGAAGGAATTCCCTTTCAGTGACAAGTATTAAAGAAACTGTGGTATATTAAATCTTTTAATAGAGACTATATTGTTTTATAGATTTAATTATGTTTCTAGTGTTTACTACAATATCTGTAATGTAAAAAAATAAAGAAAAAAACAAAACAAAACAAACCAACCAATCAATTAAAAAGAAACCTACCCCAAAACAAACAAGAAAAATCTACAAAAACCTAAGTGGCCAGGTCTGCATTCTGCTAAACAAAGAAGAGGAAAAAAAAGCCTTTGATCCTTGAGCAAAATTATGATCCTGGTTCCTTCCTTACAGAAGGTGGTAACAAGTCACCTTAAATCAGGAATAGGTCATAGACAGAGATGCTTTTTCAGGACATTAGGTCGAAAACCTCTCTTCCACTGTTGCTGCTGCTGCAGAAAGTACTCCTTTCTGATATTTGGGTTATAGTTTTTTTCCACCTCGCATACTGTTAGCTTATAGACTACATAAATAGAATTTTGGTGCGTTTCCTGTAGGGTGCCTTGCTCTGCAAAAGATAAAATTTGTGTTAGATTTTAATCACCAAAGAGCTCCTATTTACTGACCATGGTAATTTTTTCTACTCAAATACTTATAACTTTTCTACCAAGCTTGCCAATGCAACTGTTCTTTCTTGGGGGAGTACAAGAAATTTCAGGACAAGAAATATCTGTATTTCTAAGGTGTAACCTACACAATACGTGTCTCTGAAAAATGCATTAGCTATATTCAAGATGTTTCTTAATGTGTTGTATTTTCTGGAGAAACCTCTTTGTGCTCATGCTTTCTGAACTTGAAAACACCAGTGCAGTACTATTAGCTGGGATTAACAGGATGCCTCAGAGGTCAGTTAGCACCTTATCTCTACTACTACACAAATTATTTTAGGCTTTTTGTGACCCACTTGCACTCACAGTTAAAAGATGTCAGGGATATTTTTGTTTTTAAGGAGAATTTTAAGCTTTCTAGAGTGAACCTTTGAAAGTTCATGTCAACTTGAGTTTTGGCAAATGCGTTCAAGGATATCCAAAACGGCAAGCGAAAGCACTATTTAAAAACCCTCTGCAATCAGCATATGATGGCATTCATGTCTCTTGTGAAACAGTTTCTGTACTGTACCAGGTGAGACTAGCTTCAGTCGATGTTTTTTTGCTACCAGTTCTAGCTTTTAATGTTGTTAAAAAGTGGTTTTGCTATTTCCGGGAATTGAGAGGGTGTAGTGATACTCAAATGAGGAAGAAGTGATAAACATTTATGGTAGGATCAGATATAGATTCTCATGGAGTTACCAAAGGTCTAGTACTTGTTTCCACTTACTTAAAACTTACATGTTTGGAGGTGACTCCAAGCATCTTACCAGAAGTGGGTCCAATATCCTTAGTAGACGTGTTAGTTGAGCTGAAGTATTTCACGTACTGTTTTATACATGGCATTTGAGTGCTTTTGGTGATAGAGTGGATCTTCTAAGAGTGAAGATCAGCACATTCCAGGTTCCCTTACCTTTTGAAGAATTTTTTATGGTATCACATTAAGACTGTCTTTGGGTTTTTAAGCTTTTGTCATTCTTTTGCCTATGACAAAAGAAGTAAAAGATAGGTAGAATGGGGTTAGCTCTTCATCCATATGCTTAATCAGCACTCTTGTACTTATAGAATCAGAGAATCCTTTAGGCTGGAAGAGACCTTTAAGATCATCAAGTCCAACCATCAAGCCAACACTACTAAGTCCTCTGCTAAAACAGATCAGAATCTGTCAGGGTTGGAAGGGACCACAAGGATCACCCAGTTCCAACCTCTCTGCCATGAGCAGGGACACCTCCCACTAGATCAGGCTGCCCAGAGCCTCATCCAGCCTGGCCTTAAAAACCCCCAGGGATGGGGCCTCAACCACCTCCCTGGGCAACCCATTCCAGGATCTCACCACTCTCATGGTGAAGAACTTCTTCCTCATGTCCAGCCTGAAGCTGTCTACTTCCACCTTTGCCCCACTCCCCCTAGTCCTGTCATTAACCGATATACTAAAAGGTCCCTCCCCAGCTTTCTTGTAGGCCCCCTTAAGATACTGGAAGGCCCCAATTAACATCACCTCGGAGCCTCCTCCTCTCCAGACTGAACAGCCCCAACTCTCTCAGTCTGTCCTCATAGGAGAGCTGCTCCAGCCCTCGGATCATTCTGGTGGCCCTTCTCTGGACACGCTCCAGCAGGTCCACATCCCTCTTGTAATGGGGGCTCCAGAACTGGATGCAGGACTCCAGGTGGGGTCTCACCAGAGCAGAGTAGAGGGGGAGAATCACCTCCCTCGACCTGCTGGCCACACTTCTCTTGATGCAGCCCAGGGTCTGGTTGGCTTTCTGGGCTGCAAGTGCACACTGCTGGCTCATGTTGAGCTTCTCATCCACCAGCACCCCCAAGTCCCTCTCCTCAGGGCTGCTCTCCAGCCAGTCCCTGCCCAGCCCATATTGGTGCCTGGGATTGCCTCGACCCAGATGCAGGACCTTGCACTTGGCCTTGTTGCTTGAATGTGTAAGTTTGTTCTAAACCAACATCTGATTCATGCTGATGGATTTTAGGGACAGACTGCAATTTACAAAGTTTTTTTCACTTCAGTCATTTCCAGCCGACTGTTGGTTTCTGTAGTTGGGCACAAAGTAAAGATATTGAAATAGGGATTTGGAAGAATAACAGGTTAATGGGATTTGCACCAGATGACAGCACTGTATGTGACTTCTTTCACAACTTATTCCATGCAAAATGTAGCTGTTCATTTTTGATGCAAAAGTATTAAAGAGGCTTTGTGTTTCATGTTTGCTTTTTTCTTCAGAAGTGGACCATGATTCTTAGAAGTACTCAGGTCTTCTATTTTTTGAATGTTCTGTGGAGCTGTTTTCTCAATTTTTAATATGTACTGCATTAAAAATATTTGAAGAGTTGCATTGCAGTATGTTTTCTTTGTTTCTTGTCAATAAATATTTTTAGATCATAGCAATAATACAATATAGAAGCTGCAGGTTATGGCATGGGCTCTTAACAAGACCTACAGTGATCATTAAGTTAAGCGTTCTTTACATGTGAAAGGAAACAATTCAGCAAAACCCCATTAGAGGGATTTACTGGGAAACAGAGATATTTCTGTTGAACTGTCGCATTGTCTTTCAGTTGAGCTTCAGGTGATATGTATACTCAAGTGAATATTATGAGTTCAGACCGCTTGGATGCAAGAAATTGGCATCTTTGGATTTCTATTATACTTTCATTTTGGAGCCCACGCTGTTTCTACGGTTTGATTGATGGATATGTGTTATCTCATTGATTTGCACCAGTCAAAACCAGATTATTTCAGGGTTTAACTCCAGTTTATGTTCTCTGTATTAATAGTGAACGTGCGCTCAGTGTTGGACTTCATCTACGTGACTCCCAAGATGCAGTGACCTACCTAAGTTTTAGATAAAATGCTTAGCTTTAAGTATTTGTGAGTTGCAGTTATCTTGTAGACTTTAAGATTGAGAGATTTCTTAGCTTAGGTATGTGTTTGTTTTTTTTTTTTTTTAAATATGGACTTCCTTTCAAAACAAAGTTGGAAATAATCCTCATACTCTGTAGTTGGAGTCATTTCCCCTTACATTTTCGAAGGATCTGTGCATGTGTAAGTCAGGAATGTAAGCAAAAAATACAAGAGTAGTACGAATGTGTGTTCAGGAAGACATATTTAGCATCTGTCCTCATTAGCTCTTTGGACTAATTTCTGTGTGTTCAGTAATGAGAAACTTGTGGTCTCCATGATAGCTCTTCTATTTTGTCCCTTCATTTCCTAATATGAAAAAAGAATCTCCATGTGGAAAACTGAAAGTGAAAAACAAAATATCTCCCTACCTTTTATTTTCTCTTTCTGTTCTTTCTGTCCATGTCCTTACCTCCAAAATCCGTGTGGAGTGTTTTGGCTGGGAAAAGATCTCTTCAAATACTTGCTCTTGGTAGTTCTGTGCTCAAGTTACTCATGCCTGAGGTGAGGTAGATGTGTGTATTCTCAGGTTTAGGTGTCCTTTACCACCGTGAAGGTCATCTGTGCTGTGAGAGTCATCCTCTGAGTCTTGAAGGATGAGCCTTGAGAACATTTTGTTTGACCAGCTTATCCTAAGTAGGAGGTAACAGGTTGTCTGCTTCCTGCTCCTTGATACCTAAGACTTGAGGATTTGCACACCAGGAGTTTCAGCTAGAGTTGAGTTTGTACATGAGGCAGTGTATGTACCTAGTAGATACTGCTGTTATATGTACCTAGTAGATACTGCTGTATAAAAGAGAAATGTTCTTTCAGGGCAAGTCCATCTTTGGTCACTGAAGGAAGGAAAAAAAGTTATGAGTTGTTACCTTCTTGTAAAATGTTAAGTAAAGTTAACTGAGGTACAACAAGTGCTATGTTGTAGTTGATCTGTTAGCGTGGCAGTGTGATGAATATGTATATGTTGCAATGTATCTGGCCACAGGTAGGTGTATGAGATTGTTTTTCTAGTACCTCGTAGCAATGGTGACCAAATGCTCTTCCTATTATGCATAGTTTTTTAGGGAAAAAACCCCAAACAATTAAAGTAGTAATAAAAATGGCACCTTAGAATTTTGCAGGTTATCTTGCCACTCTTCACAGCAGATTAAGTGCTATTTTATGTATTATGTCTAAATATTTAAGCATTCTTAGATCCAGGTGAGACCCAGAAAGATAGAATTACCACTTTAAAGTTGAGGAGTGCAAACATACAATGTAGAAAGTAATTAAGGTAATTAAGGCCTTACTATCTTCGTTATTTGCTCTATTCTTAATGTGGTAGTGGCTGATGGTTTGGGAACTGAAATACAAGGAAAACGTTTACCATTTTTTCCATGATGTTAGATTTATTAATTTTTAAATTATACTAAGTAACTTACTTTCACCATTTACTTAGAGAAAAGCTTATTGCTCAGCCACATACTATAAACAGTTTATGCTTAGAAGTGTGTGGTATACACTGAACTTGATTGTTCGAATATTTTGAAGACGTTTTGTGCATTAAAATATCCTGAATAAAGTACTCTTAGGCAAACTACGAAAATCTTACTTGGGTTTTACATAGTCTTGAAGACTTGTACTACATGAAGTCTACACAAAGACTCAATCCTTTCTGACTCTCTGAAGTATAAGTTTATTGAATGAGTTTGTGTTTAGGTACTTGTAACGTGCTTCACATAGGGTATGCATGTAGTAATATCCTAAAAATTCATAGGGTCATTTATATGCAGGGGCATTAAAAAAGAAATTAAAAAAGCCCCGAACATCCTAATGACGCTTGTCCCTCTGCACCCAACTGAAAGGTTATGTGTTGTGTAGCAGTCAAGGTTTCAGATGAGAAATAACCAAAGTGCACATAAACAGCACCTGCAGGCAACCTTTGCAAATCCTGATCAGCGCTTTGCATGGGCGTTCAAAACTAAATGGCACATCTATCATGCATTTCATGCAGATGAATTTAACTTTCGAGAGTGAGAAACTGTGGTCAATAAGTGAACTCTATTCTTCCACTTGGTACTGGAATGCAGGTGTGACGACATCCTGTTTTTCTAGCAGACTGGTGGTGGGTGTTTTTGGCTGGTTCCAGTGTGGCTTCCTCCAAAAGCACAGACAATCCTCTTAGAGGAATAACAAATTTCAACCCCAGAACTTTGTAAACCTTACTTCTACAAAGCCAAAACACCACTTTATGTCTGGCCTGTGAAATATGGTACATGTATGCCTGGCTGACTTCTTGTGCACTGATTTTCTTGAGTTAGCGTTTTTAGTTGCAATTTGCACGTTTTCACTTGCTGCAATTCCCAAAACCTAATGGGCCTTTACTGACTAAAATGGCTGGAGGTTTTGCAAGGATCTGTCATGAAATGAATATCTTGTAATTCTTAGGAAATGCCAGAGTCTGAAGTTTCAGACAGTGTACAAAATATCAATATCCAACACCACATCTTGTAAACCATATCTACTGATAGTGGGAGTAGGGGGAGATAAAAAATTAAGGAATATCTCTTGTGTGGCCCACTCACTCATCTGAATTATTTAGAATATCTGGATTTAAAAAACAAATGCTATAGATTTAAATGTAAAATGACAACATCTCTCTGAATAGTATTTGCCACCAACCAGGATCCCCAAGCATTTCATGGTTATTTACACAACATTTACGGACTGCTTCATTCCTTCAGAAAACAGCAATTATCTATAGCTGACTTGGTTCTGAATAGGATTGGAGTGTAGTGTAACCTGATCTTATGGTGTAATTTCTGCTCAATTGCTTTGGTTCAATTTACACTTGATTTTTATATTGCAGTGATAGGAATGTCATTTTTAACTCATATTATGGAGACAACTTCTTTCATGTGGTGTACTGCTATCAGTCCAAGTTCTTGTGAAGAAAGTTTTGTCAGTATTGAAGTGTGATAAGCTAGTATATATTTCTTCCTTATTTCTGCCTTTACGGTAATGATAATCACAGAACTAGTTGTTTATTTTGGTTAAAATAACAGTGAACTCTAGTTTAGTTTAAGCTTAAACTTAATACAGTCCAAATGCAGTTCAAGTACCAAAACTTTAAACCTAGATAAGGAGGGACAGAAGGATTCTGTTCTTCTGCTTGAGCCCAGGTTTTCTTAAGACTTTCTTCAGCTTACCAAAATCCTGCTTTGTGCTCCAAAATGATGACACTGAATGGATTTCATGCTCAGTTTTCTTCTTCTTTCAACTTCCTTTTTTATGTGGAAGATGAATCTTATGACAAACCTCTAAAGCTGGAGGTCATACCACTGCCATCCCAGTCGGTGTGTATGCAAGTAACATTCACTTCCTTTCTCTAAATATTCTTGTGAAGAAATTTGCATCTCTTCTTCCTAATAACCCACACAAACCCCGAAGGGAATGATGCACTACACTGAAACCAGGGTTTTCTAAGAATGTGCTTTAAATTTGCAGATGCTTGCTTTTCAATATTGTCCCATCAGAAGTACTTCATCTTGGTAGATGCCCTGGCTTTTGAAGATGAGACCCCCTGCCTTTGAAAGATCCCATCAAGTATCATGGCTAGCTGTATTTCTGTTCTGTGGTCTTGTTTTGCATACTTACAGAATCATAGAAAGTGCATATGAACACTTTTAACCTCAGATTTATCAGGTAGGCGAAGCCACAGCTGACCTGGTAGAGTAGTCCTGCTTGGAGTGGGAGGCTGAACTGTATAAGCTGCAGTGGTGTCTTTCAACTAAAGCTTTAAAAGTGAATCCTCAAGCAGCTCCTCTGTTTATATACCAATGTACCTTTATCTTCCCTGAGGTGTCTGGTGTTCTTCCTCTGAATGTCCTGCGAGTAAGTGTTCAGAAAGGTGACTTAGGATGTTTAAAGTGTAATCAAGGACTCAGGAAAGAAACAGCTGCTGATGTACTAGGTTTGCAAAATGGGAGCATGAGTGCCTAGAACGAAGATGCTCTGGAGAATTTGCAAGGCTCATCTAAAACATTTCTGTAACAGCCGCTTAGATCAGCCTAATTCCCAACTGATGACTCTGCTTGCATTTCATAACTTGGTTTTGCTCTCTTCTTGGAGGGGCACATTAGAAGGTGAATACAGTAGATGATTCTTCTGTGCAATGTAATTAGTTGGTTAGTGGTTATGGAAGCCTCAAGATTTTTGTTTTGCTTCTGGCTTCAAGGCCTAATTAAGTGAAAATCTCAATTCTAGAAGTTTAGCATACTACCATTAGTTCTTATGACAATTTTTGGGGAGTGCTCTGTTTCCACTTGGTTGTACCACAGATGTTAAACTTGTCCAGTAAGTTGTCAGAGTAGCCTTGCTTCATGATGACTATAACCTTGGATGGTTCTAGGGAGAAGTATTTTTTCTGTGTCCTGAGAAATGTGTTCTTGGAATCTGCACGTCTGATATATATGGTTTGTTTTTAGTGGAGGTAGTTCAAGTTATTTGTCATTACTCTTTCATTAGTCTTTTAGTCCTCTTGTCACTCCTTTCTTTTTCCTCCTTAGCAAGCACTCAGCACCTCTTCTGAATTCTGTGACTCTAGGACATGGCTGCATCAGGCAATGTGGATTCTGTTATGTAACTTTTCTCTTGAAAGACTACAAAAGTGAAGCTAACCAGGTTGTACCCAGCAAGCTGAGTGCTGAGTGTTTATGGGAGCAGGATAAATTACTTTAGGAAGAGTCACAGGATGTCTGTAGCATGGCATAGTCCTAAGGCTGCTGCTGCTGCCAGCGTTTTTTCTGCAAAGAGGGCAATTGTCTATTGCTAACCAAACTTCAAAAAAAATGCAATGAAAATAAGAAGATTTCTCATAGTTCTTAAACTGTTCTCAGATAGAGAAATGTGTGTTTAACCAAACAATTTAAATCCCAGGAATACCCAGCAGATGGCAGTTTGATCAAATATGTGTTCAATGGATTTGCATGGGACTAAAAAGCTTTAAATATTTATCCAAATTCAACATAACTCTGCTGATCTAATCATATGCTTTACCAGTTCTTGCAGTAAACTTTTAGGGAGTCTAAAATCCCATTAAAAAAGAAAAGCCTCTAAAGACTAAATTGCACAGTTTTGTCAGGTCATCTTGTACTCGGTATTATATGGATTCTGTCTTTTTGTAGAGAAGTCCATCTGTACCTGGCATTGCTAGGGAACTGCGAGAGGCTCATTCTTGCAGATGTACAGAAAGCTACATGTTTGTACTTGTGGGGAAGTACAAATGATGATATTAAAGCAGTAAATATGCCTATAGCTCTCTAGTATACACTGAAGAGAACTCCTTTATATCCTCTTCTACTATAGTTGAAGAGTGGTGACTTGCTTATGTGCACCTAAACTTTAAAATTGGAAGGAATTAAACTGCAGCATTGTTGATTACTGTACTGGAACTCTGCATGTAGGGGTTGTTATGGCTCTATTGTTCATTCATGTTCTTAATTACTGGGGTTTTTCTATTGAAATGCTGGGGTTTGAACCCCGAGCCCCGAATTAAGGTTGACATATGGGTGATTCCCACAGCCCTTCATAAAGAGGTGGTGAGTTTGCCTTATAGCTTCCCCCCAGGGTGCAGCCGGCCCTGCAGGGAGAGCCATAAGGGAAATGAGCCCCAGGGGTCCCACATTGAGTTGACAAAGGTCAGGTGTCTGCTTGGGGATAAAAGCTGGGACCACTGGCAGGAAGGGAGGAGTGTCTGTCTGTGGAGTGCACTCCACAGAGCTTCCTGGTTCAGGGCAGACCTCCTGACTCTCCCTGGAGCTGGGCCCCAGTCTGTCTATACCTTTGCGAATGTGGGCTGATCGGGTGAGAGTCGCCACGTGGGCACCTTTGTCTTATGTATTTAACTGGCTGGTCTGGCTGTTTCCCATGCCAGCTGTGGGCAACCTCGGGTCTCTGTTTGTACCACCTGTTGTGGGCCGAGTCACATCTTTTGTGGGATCGTTGGGGGTGGCGTCTATCATGTATGAGCTGGTTGATCTGTTTGTACCCCCAGTGGTCATTCATATCATAATGTTTTTGTCTGCAATACAGTCTGTGTATTGGATTCTCTTCCTGCTGGTGCTATCATTTTTGTTGGGCCTGGTCATTGGCAAAACATCTATCCATTCCATTTATTTAAGTAATGGAAATACTGCTTGCTCTTGTTTCTTGTCAGAGTATGTGTATGTGTCTGATTATGCACATGTAAAACTCAAATAATGGTTCTTATTCTAGGGTTACCTAGTAGACAGAGTTCTACAATGCTATTGGTGATTCTAAGAGTAGTTACTGAGTATGTGTAGAGAAAAACTATGTAAAAAGTTTGAGCCAGGGAAGCTGTGTAGCTTCACTGAAATGTTATACATAGTAATTATTGCAAAAGTAATACAGGATACTGTATAGTATATTTACTATATATAATATATATATAATACTGTATAGTAGGCAAAGACCATGAAAGAGATTGATTGTTGGTTTGATGTGGTGATTTTCTGTGCATGGTGGCTTTTTTTTTTTCTTTTCCTCCCCTGAATGTTTCCTAACTTCAGTATAGTTTTAGAATAAATAACTTAAAATAAAGTGC
>NW_008626479.1:10477-29377 GCF_000691845.1 Merops nubicus
CAAGCATAATTTACTAAGGCCTTTATAATGTGTCTTTGTTTAATCTGTTTTCTTGAGTTCTTTAAGTATGCTTCCACTAAACACTTTATTTCATTTTAATTATATACTTATAATATTATGTTAATTTAAAAGTTTATATAAATACTTGAATTAGATGAAAGAGGCATGGGGATCTCTGAAACAAGCATAGGTTGTACCTCATCCTCACCTGAAGAGGAAATGCCTCACTTCAATGGCTGTGGTCTTCACCCACAGTCCTACCTGTGCTTCGATGGGAAGCATTCGATTACTGGTTGGACAGACAACGATTAATAGGGCAAAGAGAATGGTAGTAAAGATATACTGGACAGGTTTTTGTGTTCTGGTTGTGTTTACATGGTGTTACCTAAGTATGATAACTGCCCAGGCCAGAAACTACTCTGCATTTCTACTGGATTTTCTAGGACCTGACCAGGAAAACCC
The DNA here is from genome assembly GCF_000691845.1 of Merops nubicus. Taxonomy (NCBI): domain Eukaryota; kingdom Metazoa; phylum Chordata; class Aves; order Coraciiformes; family Meropidae; genus Merops; species Merops nubicus. The sequence continues at coordinate 10,940 of NW_008626479.1, forward strand.
AGCCACACTTCGTAGCCTTCAGTTAGGTGGTTGATACAAGGCTATTAGAATAAAATATACTTGGAGAAAACCATTCAGGGATTTTTTTTTTTTTTAATTACATAATTTAATAGTTCCTGGTTAAATGCAAAGAAGGCTCAAAGAGGCTATCCAGTGCTTTTGTTTTCAGACTGAATTTCCTCTATCATAGGAACTCTTCCAAACGCTGCTCTTTTCATGGTAGTTCTGCAGTCTGCATGGAGAGACTCAAAATCATCTTCAAGTGAAAAGAAACCGTACTTGTGGTAACCACTTCCTGTACTTAATCAGTAGTCTGCTCTGTTACAATTAGGTTCTTCTGTTTGGCACAAGAGATGTTAATACCTGTCATGCAAGTCTCAGACTCCTGCACAGCCTGTGCCTCATGTTTTCTGTTAGTCTTGCACAATTTCAGAGGCTTGAAGGAAGGGGCTTCATCACTAGAACACACACAGCAAAGTAATATGATCAGGCTCAAACTTGACACACTAAGTAATCTGTGATATGCCAACATTTCAGTATCATGTTAGTATTGCATTAGACTAATGTGACGCTAATACAAAATGACAGGAAAAATGACTAATACAATAAGACTTTCATATATTACTTTAGGGCTGCTGTATCTGTCCTTTCTAATTCACCTGAAACCCTACTTAAATGCAGAATGAGAGCTGCATCTAGAGCGTAGCTGGGGAAGAACATTTCAAACACTGTGTAACAAATAAGATAGAAATTATCTTACAACACTTGCACTTTATATAGTATGAATTAGAGCAATTTTCCCCAAAGGATACAATGTGGTGGTGACCTATAATAACTTATGAACTGCTGATGTCTTCAATGGTGAATGAACAGAATTTTCTCTCCATTTTAAGTTGAGGCCAAATCATAATTTCAGTAGAAGGGATCAGGATGTTATTCTGTGTTGGGTAACTCAGTCCTGAAGGATTGGTTCTACTAATGAAGGTGGTATTGTGGTTGGTTTTTTTACTAATGCTTTCAACTTCCTAAATCCCCAAATGCAAAGAATGAAGCAGTAGCAATATATTTTAAAGTTTTACTCCAGTTAGGGTTTTTGATAGTGCATACAGTTATGCTAAACAATACTTTTTGCCAAATCTCCATGTTCTGTTAACTATCCTGCAGTTCTGTAGTTTCCTTTTCAGTTCTGCATTTACAGTGGATTACCTTAAGAAGCATTTGCTGATCCATGTTATTGAATTCACTACTCTTCCTTGTGTTCTTATTTGAGTGAACCATTGACACGGGTTTAGAAGCTTAAATTCTAGGCTGTTAAGTAATAGTCATATTCAGCTAGTTGTGCATGTAGGTGCAAGTCTGAGTAATTAAATAATAAGATCAGTGGAATTAGGCATTTTAAAAAACAATGTGTCAAGTTTAAATCTAAAGGTCCGTAGAGACTTCAGATATGGTCTTGGAGTAACACAACAAGAACCTCAGTGGAGGTTGTAAAAAGAGGCATATAAGTTTTAAAACTCGAAACATTAGGCTTGTTCTGTCTTTGGGTATTGCTTTTTTGATCAGTACAAAGGCAAATGCCAAGTTGCCTGAGAGAGTGCCAGCTTTCTTAACGAGCTCCAGTCCCTTGCTGCTTCCTGAGGACCAAGCACGTGATGCTAAAAGAGATGGCTGGGTGTCTTTTCCAATTAAAGCAACCTTGAGCAAAACTCAGTGGCCAAATGGAATTACAGGCCGTCCCTGTGTTAGTAAGTCTTCATGAAGCCTGTCTGAACAGTCTTGGATATCTGTCTTCCTTGTTTCCTGTGACTGACTGCTAGGTTTTACTGGCTAAGATAGCTTCATCATTCTTAAGGAAGTTTAGGTAAAAGCAGCATGGTGGTAGAATTTGACTGCAATGATAATGCAAAATCAAGTAAAATGATTCTTATTTCTTTTTCTTGAAGACGAAGTAATAAGAAAAAAATAGTTTAAAATACATAGTGTATGTACATGTTTAAAATAATCTTCATGGAATACTTCTATTTTTTCTTATTTAAATGCTGTCGCAGGCTGTCATGCTGTGGACAATGGAATAAGCCAGCATTCTGCCACCAAAAGGTGCACTGTCAGGACTAACACCAACCATGCAAAGGCTGCACTTTTACCTAAAATGTCTTGTCATTCTTTGGCTGTGCCTTGCTCAGTTTCCCAGAAAAGATTTTCAGTCAGATATCAAAAATGCCAGTGATGGTGTGACTAGAAAGGTGCAGGGAATGTGAGGAGGGCAGCAGTTCAGTCTTAAATGGTCTTAAACTATGAGCAGAACAGTATGTTAAGGAAGTGCATGAGATTCTGGAATGTGCAAGAAAAGGTACTGAAAACAAGTACCTAGCTAATGCTGTCATTCCAGATGGCACTCCTGAAACCAAAACAGGGATGCTGGTGTCCGGTTCATATGTTAAAACTTTGAAAAGGATGTTGAGTTGGACAAGGTTCAGAAAATGCTAAGAATAGCTGGAAAATGTGTCCTTAGATTGAACTTCAGTCCCTTACATGTTTCTTGTCTAAAATAAACAGTTGTGTTACTTGAAAGAGTAAGAATACAAACTAAAATTCCACCCAAGAATTTGCTTTCCACTCTCCTTAATTCCTCTTGTCCTCTGTGTGTGTCTAAGCAATTGTTGTGGTCAGCTACAGAGGGTGAAGTAGGAAACAGGTACTCAGAAGTGTTATGTAAACATGAAATCTGTATGGTTTCTCTGTTTCCTCCAAGGAAAGTAAATAGTAGTGAGTTCAACTTGTTTCTTTCTCTTACCTCATGTGTTTATTTGTTGAACATTCAATGTAGTGGGCAGATAATAACAGTTATGATACTGTTGTAGGTCAGACTCCGGTTTTATATACTGAAGCCAAAACATTGCTCAGTTTATGGATTTCGTACGTACTGAATTCATAGGTACAGTTTTCAGCACTTAAGTTGTATTGATGGATTGCTTTCCTCTGCATAGTTTTCATGAAATCCTCAGCATTGTTTTCATGTATTTCTCACTTCTTAGGGATAAGAGTCAAATAAAATGTGGATTTTCATGTTGTACCTAAGTACCTTCATGCTAAGTAGCTCTTAATGTAGCTTGAATAGCATTGCATGTGTAAATTGTTGGAGAGCTCATCAGTCTGAAAAGCTTATTTGGAACTTTGCCATACTTAATGTACTGGACTGTTGAAAGCTTACCAAGCTCAAGATTAAGGGGAGATGTTTGTCTGAGCTACTGTTCAAGATCTGAAATGATAGACTCTGCAGTTTCCCCAAGAAATCTCTTCCGGTCTCTACTAATGGAAGGGTTTTTGTTTGCATTTAAGCTGAAGCTTTCTGTTTGTAATTTAAACCCATTACTAGTCTTCTTCACGATGGGTGTAGACAACAGATTATGTTCTTCTTTGTATAGCAGTAGGGGGTTGTAAATGTGCCCCTTCTTGTACAGAAACTTCATGTGAGATTTGGAGAACCCTGCAGTCCTATTCTTGTATACTGCCTGTGTGAAACTACAGGAAAGTATCTGTATGCTCTTCTCATCAATATGTAAACGATGATTCCCTTCTCAGTATGAAGATACTCATGAGTCAGTGGTGAAAATTAACGTGTGTTATCACTGCTAGCGTTTTAACAGGGGGCTCCCCACAGTGATTTTGTAGCCTGACAACCCTTCTCAAGCACAAGAAGACTGAAAAACAGACATGAAGTGTTTTTCTGATCCTCCCAGTTAAGTCATTTGTCAGCAGGGAGTAACTTTGCGAAAAGTATTTTGACTTGGGTATTCCAACATAGTTACTGGGACTTGATATAAAATCAGCAGTAGTAATTTTTTTTTTCTTTTTCCTACAAAGAAAACATTGGATAGTGTCGTAGCATACGCTTAAAGGTACTCAGTGGAGTATGCAATAGCATAGAGAGAGTTGTAAATATTGCAAAAGAACCTGTTTGTTTGTCAAACAGCAATTGTGAATTTTTAGGAAGACTGTCGGGCTGTTCTTGAAGTTCTCTAGCAGCCAATCAATCATTCTACAATTATTGGTAAGCTAGAGTGTCTTCAGAGATGCTCTTTCACATGGATACAGAATAGAAAAGGCACATATGCATTTTTGTGTGTATGTGCTCTCCAGAATTTCCACATTACAGGCATATTCTGTACCCTGCATTACTCAAAGAACAGACTGGGGCCATTTCCAGGAAAGCCAACAGTTGGGTGAATGCCAAATGGATCAAATGCAGAGTAACAATTCAGAGATGGCAATCAGTAAGCAAAAAGCTGGTGTTTGAGTTACAACTGTGGAGAGGGGAGAAGTTCTGGTACATTGCGAAGAACAGTGTGTGAATTTTGGTGTTTTAATGCTGATAATGCAGGATATTAACCCATTATTAGACCTGTGTCATGTGGGGCAATGGCCTTGTGCAGGCTTCCCATTGATAGGCTGCCTTTGCTAAAGTCACAGGAACAAGGTGTCCTCAAGTAGCATGCAGAAGAAAGAGAAGCCTAGCACTTCTTTCCAGAGCGGTCGACCTCTGAAGTGCAGAGGTGGATCTTTCCCAAAGAAAGACATCCTTGCAGAGAATATAGCCACATCTAAATTTTAATGAAATTTCCCATCTGGCACAACTTGAGTGTGTGGTGGAGTGTTGTTTGTTTGTTTGTTTGTTTTTTGTAGCTTTAATATACCATTTTCCAGGTGATACTTCTTTCTTGCTGCATACTGTCTGTTCTCCTCAGCTTTCTGTATCATGAACAGCAAATAATAGCATATGAATTAGCTCCAGAGATCAGAAGTTCTAAAAATTAAGCAGGGTACTTGAATTGTATAGGAGAACTTGAAATATTTGAGTTTTTATGTGGCGTTTAAAATGTATAGAATATGGGATGTTGTCTTTCACATGCTCTTGTTGAACGGACCTTTTAATACATGCACAATTGCACTTTCTCACCTGGTAAACTACCAACATATGCTGTCTTTTTCCAGCCAAATGCTTTTTTAGAAGTATATAAAACAACAAGAGCATAAAAACTTTTTCTGTTTTTCTGTAGACTTTTAATTCCTCTAGACTAAGAGTTACAAATGCTGATTCATGTCAGAAAGAAAACTCGTAAGATTGGGGACTATTTCTCAGCGATCCCAGTTGCCCATCTTTTGTCCATCATTGTGAAAAACTTATCAGACAGTTCGTTATGCTATTATTTTACTTTGGTTCAGAAGTATGAAGTGAACATTTGTGTTCTGGGACATCCATCTTGACGGTATTATAAAATGACTTGAAACAATTAAAAAAATATATATGTATGCTATAGACTTAAGCCTTTGCCCTCCCAGTGTTTGTATTTATTCTCTAGTTTAGTGTGGGACTGGAGTCTCACTTGGCTTCAAAATAGAGAGCTTTTGAAGACTGTCACAGAAGAGGAGAAAAGGTTCTTAAAATGGGCTTCTATTACATGCTTTTAAAAATACTTGCTGTGTCAAAGAAGTTTTCTTCTGCCCGTCGTTCTATTTGCTTCTGTATTTATGTTTTAAATTCGCCTTGCCACTCCTCATTCTAATCTTCTAGCCTTTGATTTCATTGAAAACTCAGTTTGTTTGATGAAAGAGTATTACAGTTTAAGGTATTTAAAAGTTGCTGTGGTCATCTAGTATTCTGTGCCCAGAAAAAAGGGGTTAGGGACTACTGAGTTACTGGTACAAAACAGATGAGCTCATCTGCCAGTAGGTTTCAGTAACTGCTTCCACCTCCTACAAAACTTGCCAGTTTAAAAGTGTTCAAGTCAGTGTTAGCCAATGACAGTTATTAGTGCTCATTACTTGTTTATCTGTATGTATTAATTTGATGTTCATGTAAAAAGTAATTTTATTTACAAGAAAATAAGGCTTCTAAAATTCTGATTTATACCTTGGAAGTATTTTGATATATGTAAATTTACATTGATTAGTGTAAGAGTTATGTTGGCTGTTAATGATTGACAATGGCACCCAACTTCTTTGCTTTTAAGTAGACAATTGTTAAAGGATGTGCTAGTTTAGTATGGTGTAACATAGCAACCTCAAATAAGTTTTGAAACATTTACTTACAGAAATTTATGCCTGCACTACACATACAAAGAAAAAAAAAAAAACAGTAGAGAGAATAATTTGTGATCTCACATTTTTTCATAAGTAAATAGTTTCTCTTCCCATAAGGCAAACTGATTTTCTTGCCAGTACAGTTGGAATTGTATCCTGATGTGTCATCAATGTTTGTATGAAATGCTGACAGACTATCATGCTCAATTATGCGCATTAACTCCTGCAATTCCAACAGAAGCCTCATGCCATCTCTAATTTCTGTGTACAGGTCCTAATCAGGAAGTTTCCAGTTACTTTTTACTTTGTCTCTTCAGGTTCCCTTTCACAGAGCAGGTTATAGGCTGTATTTTCATATGGTTCTATACCATATTGTGTGATTGAACAGAAGAATTTTTCCTTCATATGGTCAGTGAATCTTGCTGTGGTGAGTTGATATCTTATTTTTTCTTGATGTCAGACTTGGAAGTGTTTGAAAACCTATTTTTTGCCCTTTAATCTTGACTTCAGAGCTTTGTGTAATAATTATTTTAAAATAACTATTGTATGCTTGCGTTTTAGGAGGGTTGTTATGCTGGGGGTGTGCAGTCTTCTTGTCACTTCACTAGTTAGCATCATTGGAGTCCATGGAATTAATCTGGTTGATTTTGCTGTAGAAACATAATGTTTGTCTTGTTTCAGCTGTAATGGACTATGCATAAAAATGAGGAATGTCTTGAAAAGACAAAGAATGTTATTAATTAGGCTCTCTGGTATAGATAGAAAAAAGCAAAATTGCTCACTGGAATACAAAGCTTTTTCTGGGCTCTAGGGACATGTTGTTTCCAAAAACTTGTGCACTTTTTCTAGCTGTACCACTGTACGTACTAATAACTATTACTTCTCATTATGAATGAGGGGAAAAAAGAGCCTAAATAGTTCAGTTCTATAAGTCTTTAGAGAAAATTTAGGCTACTTTGATATTTTAAGTTAAGGAGGTGGCTGGTTTTTTTTTTCAATATTAAGGCCTAAGGCTTCATCATGCTGATGGAAGACAAGAAATTTTGACATCTAAATCATTAATAGTTTTATTTTGGTTCATGACTAATAAAAAGCCCAGGAAAAATATTGTATTTTGTCTGAAAAATAATAAAAAGCTGTAAATAAAAAATGTTTGCTTTCCTGAGGAACTTAGTTATTTTGTAGCCCAGAAGAATAATGTAGCTGGAAGAATGAATAGCAAGGGATAAGTGCTTAAGTGGTACCATAAATCACATCTTAGAAGACTGCCAATATGTTTTTTACAAAATGGATTTCTATGGACAAATGGAGAAAAATGTAAAATAAAGGAACACACAATGAAAATGGCAGTAATAGAACAGCATCTTTACAGCAGTATGTGATATAACTTAATTTTGAGATAACTATAAAATGAAGTTCTGGTAAGAGCAGCTCTGTGATAGCACTGCATGCTTGGGTTTGTGGTTTTCGGGTGTTGTTTTTGGTTCTAGTAAAAATAAATCTGTTTTAGAGACTTATTTGGTACAGATGGGCATCAGCTATAGCAAAACAAAAGTTCTTAATCATCCTTTGTGGCTTGTTATCTGTAAATACACAGGTCATAAAATACAGACCATTGCTGAAGCAGAGGCTTAGTTTGGAGGCACCATTGGAGGCACATGCTATCTTTTATTTCACTCTTATAAACTCAACAGATGGAAAATAGTGTTTCATCAGGACTTATTTAGGACTCTGCTCCTTGTATAGTTGTCTGTGTCATATGATCTTTGACATATCATTGAGTCATTTGGCTTCCTCGTAAGCCACTGGAGAAGGCAATACCTAATATAGACTTTCAGAGAATGTTCTCAGTAATGAGTTTCCTCAGGAGAGGTATTTAAACTTTCAGAAGTATGGGATAATCATATAGTAACATCAGGTTCCTTTGGAAGCAGCACTCTTGTAGATAAAATATCCAATAATTATCATTACAGAATGATAATGTAGAACTTGATCCAGTGTGTAATGTCCTTGTGACTACTCGACTGACAAGAGACATGTAACTTTTTTGGATTTTTTTTTTTTTTTTTGGCATTTCATTTATCTGCCTTAAAGTTGGTGTATAAACATCATCAATCTTGATGTTACCAGAGAATGGTTTTGGCAATAGCCCTTCAGATTCTGATTGTGGGTTTAATTCTTTGAAACTTTTTTGTGTCTTCATAAATTGAAACTTGGATAAAAAACTTTTGCAGGTTGTAGCAAGTGTTCATATTTACATCTGTTGCTGATGGGTTTTCTTAAAAAAACCCACCCAAACACGTTATCCAACTGAGTGGATGTTAATTGACACACTTGGAGAATTTGATGTAACTTGGTTTTCTTAAGAGATTAGATTTCTGAAGTTTCTGCATTCCTTGCCAAGTACTAGGCTGGATGTTTGCTTTTGGTTTTTTTTTTTGTTGGTTTAAGTCTGCAGACACCTCTGTCCTCCTGTGAGTCTTTAATTGAAACCTGGTTTATCTGTTGGTAGCTTGCTATTGATCAGTTGCACAGAATAGCACGAGTAACAACTGGGAGAAAATAAGAGCATTGCCAGAGCTAAACAGTGTCTGAATCTGAGGATTTGGTCTCTGTAGTTGTCGATTGTTGATTCAGAATCAAAATGAAGTTCACTATTTGGTCCTAGGATTCTGATTTTTTTAATAACATCGGTACAGTGTTAATTTCATAAAGATGAGAGAGAGTTTTTCAAATAAATTTAAACATTTCTGTAAATCCTGTCATATCTAGTGATGGGAATGGGAACAAAAAGCAACTGTGCCATCAGGACAGTCAATTTTAGAAGTATGAATTAATGAAAACACTGTTTGATAGAGATGTGAGAAACCAAACATTTCTTTTAATGAAAGAATTTTGTGTCTCTCTTCTGCACAACATATTTAAAGTTCATATGGTGAGAATTGTTTAACCATGTACAGAAGTACTTGGGAATGTTTTTAATTAAATCTGATGTTTCTGAACTTTACCTATTCCTTTCAGTTTAACTTCAGAAGAGCACTTGCAAGTAAACAAATGTTTTGTTTAAATGTTTCTTGTGAAAGCTAATGTTTGTACATCTATACCAGATCCAAGAATATGTTTATACAGTGATACATAATCCATGTTCTATGTAGTCATTTCATCTGTAACTGTAATTAATGCCATGGGAAGGAAATAATGGACTTGCTGCTTCTCTTATTTTGCTACCTAAGAAGTTCCTTCCTGGTCAATTAAATGCTGTTGAAGATGGTTGGAAGCCATCATCTAATTTTTCTCTAGTACCCTAGTTTTACAAACTGTACCTCTCAGTTTTGCCACCTGTGAAATGAAATTAATTTATAAACTGCCATTGTGATGAAGCTTAATTATGTAGGTTTTGCATAGTACTTCAACATATGTCTTGAGCACTAATTAGGTGGATTCTTTTGAATTTAGATTTGTAGCTAACATGCTTCATGAAGCCTGCATAGCAAGGGAAAAATGGCAGGTTAGAGCTGAATCTTAAACTAAGTGGGCTTTACTGTTTACGGAGAATCTATTACAGTGAAAGCCTGTGGACTCTGAATATCACAGCTTGCTGGGTGAATTTTATGGTGTTTGAGAAAGATCCTGCAGCAGGGTGTTAACTTGTGGTTTTGTACTGTTACATGCAATTTTTTCTCTCAAGTCTTCCATGCCACAACAGGAATCCTGTAATAAAATCATCTTGAAATTCTGCTTGGTTTTATTTCTTGTTACTTTTCTACTTAATACTTGTGTAATTGTGTGTCAACATAGGTTTGTTTTTTTAAAAATGTACCTAAGATAATGAACATCAGCACAACAGGAGTGAATGCAATAAGTCCGTCTGTATTGCTGTGAAGTAGAACAAAATTCCTGGAGGAGCATAAATACCTGAGTACCATGGTGGTCTAGTGAACAAAGACAGGTTAGAAATCACAGAAATTATCAAAATCAGTTTGTATCATTTAAGTACTAATTATGATATGTGGATGCTGTCCTCTGTGGAAATAAAGAAATATAAAAACATGTCCTGAAACTATTCACTAGTTCATTTTCAATTTTTTTTTCCTCTTGTCCATTATAGTATTTGCCTATTAGTTTGAAATAATTGAGTACTGTTAGTGGTTCGTTCTGATTTTATGGTATTTTTTTAGCACTTCATTGAAACTTCCTTGGGTTAAGGACCTTCATAATTTCATATCCTATTTTTTTTTTTTTTCCATAGGAGAGTGATATGTCAGTCTTTTTTCATGCTGATACAGTGTACCTTAGTACAAACATAAAGAGGCTGCACTGAATATAAAATGTGTGTGCAAATTCCATTGTTATTCCTAACATTAAGTATTTCAGAGTTGACTTTTTTTTCTGTGGATTCTAATCTGTAAAAAATGGACAAGGACTTGGGCACCCTGCCCATGATAGCCAACTAATGAACTCGGGAATCTGTGAGATGCCTACATTGCCTGGTAAATAAAAATCTGTGATCCCCAAATACGCAAAAACATGCAAATAAGATTGATACAGAGCGCAGGAATATGCAGTAATAAATTAAGGAATACCTAGTTCATTCTTTTACTGTATGAGTATTTAGGCCAACAAGTCTACTTGAAGAAGTGACAGAGCCAGTGAATTGCTCTGTAGCTACACACTGACCAAAGGTTATTATGAGAAATCAAGTTCCAGAGGTTTCCTCTCTGGGTGAGAATTTTGGTATCCAACTCACTTTCATGCACCTTTGCTACTCCTTATATCTTGTGGGTTTTAGACTTTGAGCCAAGGTTTAGTAAGTGTTTTGCTGAAGTCAATCACAGCTTAAAGCAATTGTAGTGAATAATTTTACTAATTTCTAAACATTATCAAACCACAGCATTTTCGGACTTAGCTCATATCACTAAAATTATTCTTAATTAGTAAGAGTAATAATTAACGTATCTTACTGTCATGATAAAACAAAGACAGATCCATACTTGTAGGTTTTTGATTTCTTCTGCAAATCGCAGAATACTTTTTTTGGTTTAAAAAAACGATTTCATTTTCAGCCACCCTACAAAAAAAAAGAAAACCCTCTTACTACTGCTTATTACTTGGCAGTTGAATGCGCTCGCTACAGAATACGCCACAAAGTTTGCCTGTGGCTTATTTAAATGTGAAAGAACACATGTGGGTAGCTGGGAAACACATTTTTGCAAGCTATTATCTTTCTCTCCCCAGTTCAGTAATTCCAAATACAAGTATGCTTCCCTGCCCCTAGGTAGCATTGATATGTAATTGCCTTTGACAGTTAGTTGTATTTGGCTTTGTCATGAAAAACAAATCTATGACTTCTGTATATTAATTATAATATTCTTAGAATAATTTTTCAAGCTCAGTATAAAGAAGTTTAGCTACAGTGTCTTTGCATGCATGTAATCATCTAGATCAGCATCCTTGAGGAATCACAATAACAGTGATTCATTCATAATTCACATTTTCCATTATCTTCTTTCTACATTTAGTACATGGTAAAATTTATAGCTTCATTTACATTGTGTTCGATGAATAATAGACGAAATACAGTGAAGACCATGGGAAATGATCTTGCTGCTGCAGATGCACTCACAAGCCAATCTGCATTACAATGCAGCATGTTGCCTTCTGCACGACAGCTTCTACAGGGCCTGCAGCTGCAGTGGAGACACTTCAGATGGTCTTCATTAACGTAAACACTTTCATTTTCATCTCCAAAGCAGCATGGTGGTGAAATCTTGACTAAGTTGCTTTAGGTAATTGGTGTAGTTGCAGCCTTAGTTATCCACCTACAGCTTAGTATCTTCATTTGAGCACACTTATAGACAACAAGTAGAAATAGGAGTACTTAAGTAGGCAGATAGTTTGTAAGAATGTGGTTACATACATAACTAGCTAGCACTCTGAAGCACTTCTTGGTACTAATGTAGAAAACTTTTCTGTAGTAAATTAGCTACTCTAGGAATGCTGGCTTGGAGCATAATCTCTAATTAAAAAAAATAGTCCTAATTGAAATGGTAGAAATACTAGAAAAGTTTGGTAATATGGTGTAATGAAATCTGTTTTCCTTTCATAAAATACCACATTATTTTTTCACACTCTACTAAAAAGTTGCCAGCATTCATTAACCTTGCACTGAATTTTTTTCCTAGTGAATACATGCAGTGATTGATAGAAATGACCTTAACTGCAGCTTGGCGACTGATAGTACATTCATGATGGAATGTCTAAATACCTTGTTTACAGTTATAATGTATTAAGATATGCTTGTTAACTCAGTTTAAAGTTAGAATTGAATTTTGTCTTCAGTTGTTAAATGTTCAGCCTGTTTCCACTGAGATGGCACAAATAGCTGTACAATCCATTGTGGCAGTGAATAATCTTTTGGTTCTTAGATAAACCCCTACAATAGCAGATTACACATCAGTTATTTTTTTTTAATAGTAAAGAGACCATGATACTATTTTCAGGATGATAAAGGCAACTTATCTATTAAAAAAATTCCCCCCAAAACAACAAAACTGACCAGCCAGAACAAAACTAAGTTATCATAAAATGAAAGCGACTTAGGATTTTTTTTTTTTTTGTGAGGCCTAAGTCTGAGAGCTGTACACTACATCGTTTGGAATAAATTACAAATTCTAGTTGATTTAATTAATAACCAAATACTGGCAGTTAAAAAGAGTTGGAAATGTTTCCTTTTCTGACAACTCAAATTTTCTACACTGAACAGCATAGCACGGGTTTGTTCTCTGTAATATTATTATGAGCAGTATTCGGTTGTCTTAAGATCATGTCAGTACTATTTTTTAATGGCTTGTTTCTTATTGAAACTAATCCTGTCTGTGCCCAGTAAAAGTCAGTTTTCCTTTTTTATAGAAGTCTGATGTAAGGATTCACAAAGCTGTTACTTAGGCACTTAAACTTTATACAGTTTTTAAAAACTTGTAGGTTTTTGATTTCTTCTGCAAATCCTTCCCTGAAAGTGGTTCCTGAAAGAAGTTCCTTCCCTGAAAGTGGTGATACTCAAATTATATGCTTATCTCTGTAAAATCAAAGAACCATAGAATCATTCAGGTTGGAAAAGACCTTTAAGTTCGAGTCCAGCCATTAACTCCGCACTGCCAAGTCCACCACTAAACCATGTCCCTCAGAACCACATCTACTTGTCTTTTAAATACCTCCAGGAATGGTGACTCCACTGCTTCCCTGGACACCCTGTTTTAGTGTTTTAACAAACTTTTTGATGAAGATATATTTCCTAATATCCAACCTAAATATCCCCTGGCACAACCTGTGGCCATTTCCTCTTGTCCTGTAGCTTGTTACCTGGCAGAAAAGACTGACCCCCACCTCGCTAGTCTCCTTTCAGGTGGTTTTAGTGAGTGAGAAGGTCTCCCCAGAGCTTTTTTACCTCCAGGCTAGCAAACCCCGGTTCACTCAGCTGCTCCTCCCAAGACTTCTGCTCTAGACCTCTCACCAGGTTTGCTGCTCTTCTTGGGATATGCTCCAGCACCTCAGCGCCCTTCTTGTAGTGAGGAGCTCAAAGCTGAACCCAGTATTCAGGGTGCAGCCTTAAATTAGATGTTATTGCTCAGTTCTGCTGGTGTTGATTCCTGTGATACTAAGCATTATCTAGCTTTGCAGACATGTCAGATACCTCCATGCTTCATCTTTAATGTGCCTTTCAGGCATCTTTAATTGTTTTAGATGATCCATTCAATGAAGTTCTTCAAGACAAATGGGACCTAGTGTACTATTGGACTCATTAGGTAAAATCCATGCTCTGCATAGGTCAATAGAAGCCACTTTTCCACTGATGTCAGTGAAGCTAAGATATTGACCATTTATTTCAACATAAAGAAGCAGCAGATTAAATACCAGAGCTAGTTTTTCCCTAGTTTGGTCTTTCAGACATCACCATTACTATTCAATGAGTTTTAACTGATAAATAGAAAGGTACAGGAGACGCTTTTTCTTGTATTGTTTAAAATTATGTTTCTACTTTTTTAGCATGATTTTCTTCTGTTGCCCAGGCATGACACACAATTTTTTTTTTTTTCTAGAATAGTTTTCTGAAGCTTTACAGGGAGAATGTGGCCTGATGTACTTATGTGAATCGTAGGGGTGATACAGTAGATTGGCTTGAGTAATCCTGGGAGAACTTGTTTAAATAGCTTAGAGAAATTGCAGTTGCACCTTGTGTCCTTGTTTCCATCTGCATCTAACCTCAAGGTGACTTGGTCAGACGCTTCAGACCGAAGTATCAATAATAGTCATATGAAACATGATTTCTCTTTCTCATGTATGGGGTCACAGGACTTTGCACAGTTCCTGTAAGAAGTTTCTCTTCAAGCTCATGATATTTTATACCACAGCAAAACAGGTTACTTTACTGATGACAGCAAGACTTACTGCAAAGTTTCTCTCCCTTGTGCATAGTCACTTAATAGCAATAAATTAAAAAAATACAGTTCTTCCCTTGGTCAGAAAATAGGATTATAGTATATGACCAGAGCAGGGCATTTAGATGATAAAATGATAGTTGATATTAGAAATAAGAGTTTTAGCAGTTCTGATGACTCATTGATCAGATAATTCTCTCCAGCTGAGGTGTTCATTTATCCCATCCCTTATTGTAGATGCCTGTATTTTGCACATGTGGAATACGTTTTCTTTACCTAGAGTATTTCATACTCTTAACTTTGTGAAGAATTGTTCTATGAACAATCCTTTTCGTTATTACGTAAAGGCTGGCAATAAAAATTCTACATTAATCATTAAAAGCAATATGCAGTAGAGCTGTACATTATAATTTATTTCCTTCTTTATAATGGTAAGTATTCAACAAAAAAAATCGTTTGCTCCTTATTTACTGGAACATTTCCAGAAACCTACATCTGTCTGCATATCTGTTTACCAAGAGACGACAGTCACTGTTGTGAACATGTAGATGTTGAATAGCAAGATGTTTCCTATGATATGCAGGAAAATACTGAGGAGAAACCAAAATTTGATAAAGCAGTAAATTCGTCTGATCTGTAGAAATCTGTATGTAGTGCAAAGTGTGTTGCATATCAAGCAGAGACATGCCCAGTACCTGGTGTGAAACACTGTTATTTGATAGAGAATACAGTATGAGACCATTGTTGGAGGTTTCACAAAGTGTCAGAATAGGCTTTTTGGGAACAAGGTAATTTGTAACAACATCTTATTAATAATTGGATTGGAAATATAGTTGATAATCCTATTTTTATAGCTAGACACTTGAAAAGTGGCTCTGCTGCCTAGATTGTTTCTTGCTGTCAGAGATGAGCTTCTGTGTTTTAGAACTGGATACAAAACCAGGATCCTCACATTAGTCTTCTGTCTCTACCTGCTGTCCTGCACAAGTCAGTTTTTCAATTGTGTGGTGCTTAAGGGGGGGGAAAAAAAAAAAACAACCCAAAAACAAACAAACAAAAGAAACCCCCCATTTGTTCCAGTAAATTTCTATTTAAAAAATATAGTTAATAAAGAACTATGTCTGTGTATGGTGGGTTTACCATCTGTGTAAAAATTTCTAAAAGATTGGCTGACTTGTTGGTCAGAAAAGTGTTAAATAATCTGTTCTAACACTAATTTAATGGGACATAGTCTATTACTGATACTGCTAGAATGTGCCTCTCCTCCAAAGGGTGCTTATGTTGTACCTAATTCTGACATCTATTTGCATGCTGGGTTACTCACACCAATGTTTTGAACTATAAAGAGCTTAGATCTGCCCTTAAGTCCACTTAATGTAATTTCCATTGATTCTGACAGAGAAATTCCATGTACCTCCTTACAAAGTTCTAGTTACCATCAGAATATCTGTAGTGATTCACTACTATTACAGATCATAAGAACATGACCAAAGAAAGACTGTGTAAGCATAACATACCAGCATCCTACTACTATTGGATGACACTGTTCAGAGTTATGATACAAGCTTGAAGGAAGCATGGGAATTATGACTTTTGGTAGTAATGATTTTTTCTTTTTTCTTTTGTCTTTTTTTTGGAAGAATAAATAGAAAGAAATGCTCTTTCTTCCTGATGATGTGTAAAACTTATTTTAAGCCATGCATTTCTAGCATAGCCTGAGCAGCTTTGGTGGTATCACACAGCTAGGACTGCCAGACCAAATCTGACATACAATCTTATTCTTGCACTTAATATTCCTACAACATATAGAATAAATATCCTTTTGATGCTGTTTGGTACTGTATTTTAGTGATATCTTCTGAATGTGCTGAGTGATTTGGACACCTGTGGGACAAACGAGTTTAAAAAACCAAATGAAACACAACAAAATAAAACTGAAAGGTGCATATAATTGCGTTATGGTGATTGCATTTTGCTTGCTCAAATAAAGGTTGTGTTCTGTGATAGAAAGTCACTGTAACTCAGCTACATACTCTGGGCTGTACTACTGCTATCTACACAAGTGTTTAGATGTTCCATCTATGTAGGTGGAATATTTTTCAGGTAAATACTCGCAGCTGGCAATGATATTGTCTTAAGACTCCTTGCTGTTTTCTTTGAATTGGCCATAAATTTGTGCCGTCTGTAGTACTGTATGAAAAGCCTTCTGGACAATAGTTAGAATCACTAAGGAGCATGTAATTTTTTTTTGTAAGATGAAACATATTAACACTTTTCATAACTGGAATTTTTGCCACTCCACAATTAAATTCTGTAACTATCTACAGCGATTTGAAATGAATAACAGTAATTTCTAGCATTCTGTTGTAAACTGATGTGTGCTGCTGAATTGCTGCTGTATTCCAATCTACGGCTGGTCCATTTCACCCATATGTAGAGTTCTGTTGTATTTACCTCTTTTGAGGTTCTTGGAGTGTGTTCTGAATTTGTAATGTATAGTATCTTGTAATGTATAAAAGAATGACTTTCTCCGTTTTTTTTCCTGACGATACCTTTATTTCTACTAAATCATACATGGATGTGATAAAACCACATAAATTTTATTTACCAGTTTGTCACCCTTGCCCTTTTTTTTTTCATTCAAAATATTCAGTTACTTGAGCAAGGAATATTTACTGTCATCTGCAGTTCTGACCAACAATGTTTTTGACTTGCCAATTAAGTCTGTACTGCTAGGTCACTAGGAGAAAATGAAGATGAAAAGATTAATATTTTTTTAAAAACTTGGAGTATAACAGTACTACAATTATTAGATGTATCAAGACTAAAACATAATCTTACCTACTTCAGGTTACTGGTATATTCTAGAACCTGAGCAGACGTTTGTATATAGTAATTTCTTTTTTTTTCTGTTATACAGCATTTTTCCTCTTGGAATGAGGCTGTTACTACCCTCTGAACTTTTCTGCTTCAGCTTTTCAAATCCATTTTCACCAGGTGCAGTTAGTTGTTTTATGGTTTGGAGAAATGTATTGGTTTATTCATCTGTTAGAACTACAATAATATTGCCTTTGGAGTCCAGCTTGGTAATAAATCTGACTTCTCTGTTCCCCAGAATAAAATAATTAAAATAAAAATTGAATGTGCTGGAAAGTCTGTACTATAAACAGCATGGAATTGTGGGCTATAATTCTGCACATTTGAGTTGGCACAATGTTCTGTATCTTGAGAACAAGAAGGATTTAATAATAAGACGGTATTTCACAAGGAACTTTAAATACAATTTTCAAAAGCTTTTTCCCCCAAATAAGGTTGCACGTAGTCCTACTGATAAGACTTACAGTATAATTAAATTATTTTATTGTTCTAATATTGAGTTGAACTATCTGTATGAACTCTGTGAAACTAAACATAGATTCGAATGAGGTATGAGAAAACTACAGGTTTGAGAGAACTATATCTGCTGCCAACCAGCATATTTGCATTTTGTGTTATCACAAGACCAGTTGTAAGTATTATTGAACAAAGATTTTTTATTTAAATTTTGTATCTTTATATTTCATGATTGCTTCCAAAAGCAAACATACTCCCCACCGTCAACTAAATAAAATGAAAAACTAATATGTCCTTATGATGGAGAGGTGGGAGAGGGTGTGTTGTGTTTGGTAGTTTGTGTGGTTTTTTTTTTTTTTTTTTTTTTTTTTCACTTTGTGCTCCTTTTTAATGGCAGTCTGTGTGTGTTGACCCTATCTGATGAAGGATGTGTATAAACATCTGTAAAACTGTTAATATAAAAAGTTTTGTCTTTTTATACCATTTTTTATTAGTCGGCACTATTGCTAAATGCTGAGTTGTGTGTTACTGAAAACATTTTCCTTTTCAGAGGACACCACAGAGAAAGGGTAAGAAGGAAGAACCAGGG
>NW_008626480.1:0-9415 GCF_000691845.1 Merops nubicus
AATCAGAGAAGGGTAATGAGAAATAAATAAAAATCTGTAAAAGACCTTCCCCCAACCCTCCTTTCTTCCTGGGCTTTACTTCAGTCACAATTTTCTCTAGTTCCTCCCCACCATCAGTGGCATGGGTTATGGGGGCTACAGTCAGTTTCTCACACACAATTTCTGCCCCTCCTCTTCCTCAGGGAGAGGACTCCTCACACTCTTCCCCTGCTCCAGCATGGAGTCTCTCCCATGGGAGACAGTCTTCCATTAACTTCTCCTGCATGAATCCTTCCCACAGGCTACAGTTCTTCATGGACTGCTCCAGCCTGTGTCCTTTCCACAGGGTGTACTCCTTCAGGAAGAGACTGCTTCAGCATGAAACAGGCTGCTTTACCGTGGGTCCCTTCCATGAGGTCATAAGTCCTGTCAGCAAACCTGCTCCAGCATGGGCTCCTCTCTCCCAAAGGGTCCACAGGTCCTGCCAGGAGCCTGCTCCATCATGGGATTCCCACAGGGCCAAAACCCCTTTTGGGCATCCACCTTCTCTGTCATGGGGTCCTCCACAGGCTTGAGGTGGACATCTGCTTCACTGTGAACCTCCATGGGCTGCAGGCAGACACCCTGCCTCACCATAGTCTTCACCACAGGCCACAGGGGAATCTCTGCTCTGACACCTGGAGCACTTCCTCCCTCTCCATCTTCACTGACCTTGGTGTCTGCAGAGTTGTTTCTCTTACATATTCTCACACCTCTCTCTGGGTGCAATTTCTGTTGCAGAGCAACAGTTTTTCCCTTTCTTAAATATGTTATCACAGAGGTGCCACCATCATTGCCAACTGGCTGGGCTTTGGCCAGAGGCAGGTCTGTCTTGGAGCCAGCTGTCAGTGGCTTTGTCGGACACAGGGGAAGCTTCTAGCAGCTTCTCACAGAAGCCATGTCTGTGCCCTCCCCCCCGCCCCCAACTTTGCCACGCAAACCCAGTACACACATATAGCAGACTGTAGGTTATTGCAGGTACAGAAAAGGACAGTTTGTAACATTCCTTTTGAAGGCATTCCACCTTGAACAGGCTGAGAATAAAAGCAGAACAAGAATGATGCTATAGTGAAAGGTTGGAGTGCGTGACTAAAGAGGAAAGGCTTGATTTCTAGTCCTTGCACTGCTGAACATCTAATACAAAAATTAGACGCTCAGTAGAGCAGCACTGGAACCCTGTGTTGCCTTCTCCCAGTTAAGTACTCAATCCATTAGGCTTTTACTGGCATCAATGACTCTATATAATTATTCTGAAGCCTGGCTGCCTTTTGAAGAGCGGCAGCCCTTGTCTTCTTTCATCCCAACACTCATCCCAACACGCTTTGCACATTAGCGTTGTTGCATATTCCTTGTGATGACTGAGATCCCCTCAAGAGCACTGCATTCACGTCTCCCATATGTTGGTTAAATGGTCTGTGGGCTGGGAAACTGCTAATGAAGGCATCACTGGGATATCATCAACTGACAGTGACAGCATCACCACTACATGTGCACTTTGTGGCATCCTGTAGGTCCTTGAGAATGCCTGCTAGCTCCAGTCCCCACAAAATGTGCAAACAGAGGAACAAATACTCATCCCATCAGGACCTTACTGACAAAAATCTGAGATGAAGTTCAAGCACTTCCAAGGTTCTGGGGACTCTGAAGACCTGGATTTAGTTAGCACTGCCTTTTAAATAGTAAGAAATTTTCCTGGCGTAAGTATTTTTATACTGCAAAGAGAAAGAAGTCAGTTGTAAATTTGGTAAGTATTTATATTGCCTTACTCTGGTTATGATTATTGTGATGTATTTAACTTCTACCTTAGTGGTTATAAAGAGATAAAGTAATAAAATTCTTGTGAAGGGAAGTGAGAACATCAGTTGTGAAATAGGACAGGAGAACTGTAGAGAAGAGAATACAGTGGTAATTAGGCTGTTTGAATAACGAAGAGAATTATTAATTGGATACAATACATGATTAACTGTAGAAATTATTTCCAACTCCTGAATGCTCTTTAAACACTTGGCTATATTTTATAGAAGGGTAAGGAAACATACTCAAGAAAGACATAGAAAAGAACATTAAAAAAGGAAGGAAACAAGAAAAGAAGCATAGAGGCCAGGTTCTCATCCTGGTCTCTTAGTGTTGCTTTGGTGAAGTAAAGCAGCCGTAAATCTGGTTTAACGGATTAAGACGGCTTTACTGACGCTTTGCATCACTGCACAGCACAAAGGACCTAAAAGCACAGGTAGGTCTAGCCCTCCTTCTGGAAAGGAGCAACCTGCTAAGACCAGGGATTAACACTAAAATATATAAATGCATAAATAGATGTTATGAGGCAAATTGCAAAAAGACCAACATAGAAACAGTCTGAGATAACTGAAGGAAAAAAACAGCACAGAAAACAAAGAAGACTTGAAATTTAAAGAAAGAAGAAATCATTAAGGGTAGTACATAGTAGTACCCAATAACTATATCTGTCTGTCAAAAACACGTTATTCACCCAGCATTTTGTGAAATCACCAACTTTAATCTACACATAGCAAAATAATGAAGAATGTTTTCATTTGAATAGTTACAGTCTCAAATTAATCACCTTCAGCCACATTTCTGCCTCATTTATACATGTTATCAAAACTACACTTGGAAAAGCAATAGAAAAGCAATTCTCCATCGTAACTTGAGATATTCCAGGGCATTAGAATCTGTATGTGAAAGTCCACATATTGACACCACTGGTGTTGGTGTGCTTGCTGGAGAAAAGAACTGAGGTGGTATCAGGAATCATATCTAGCAAACAAAATATCTTGGTCAGTTTGGGCTTATTTGTTATCAACCCACAGCTGAACATGTCTGGTGTAAATCTGAGCAACGTATTTCAGCAGCTACAAAAAAGCACAAACATCCTTATGGATATTCTGAGCTATGATAAATAGGCTTAGTTCATTTCATGAATAATTTCTGGTTAAACCCTCTGTTTGAACCATGTAGCATAATAAAGAAAACTCTGCTCTGTTTAAGATTTGTATCAGAAATTCAGATAGGAATTTCCTTCATCTTTCTGATATCATCGTGTTCTTCTTTTTACCCAGTTAAAGGGGAGACTCTTACTCTTTTGCTAGAACAGATCCCAAAATGCCTGACCTAGTCCCCAAAGCTCCACTGTGGTAAGCACCATAAAAATGCACACCAAAGAGTAACGCTAGTCACAATAGTTTTACAGCTTAAATAGTGACGACAGCCAGCCAGCCAGTGAAAAATGGCATCACTAAGAGATGAGATGAAGAGGCCAGAAGTATCAAGCAAGGCAGGTAGCTAGAAATGAAACACAAGCCCCATGATTCCTTAGCCGCTGTCTCTCCTCTAGATCACACCACTACTTTCATGAGATTACTTTGGAGCTTTATACTGAATCCTAATGACCCAAAATATAAAGCTCTTCTTATTTAATGTCTCCTCAGCTTAATATAAGATTTATATGTTCATGCAGAAGCACAAAATATCTGCTCTAGGAAACTGTTTTTAGCCAGGGTGAACACAACACTATTTCTAGTTTGTATGTGTCACACAGTAAGATTCTGTTACTGTATCTTTTAGTGATTTTTATAACTTGTATATAGTATTTTCCTACAATGCGAATAAACAAAAAACAACCTTCCCCTGTAAGGTTCAGCTCCAATCACCTCTCCATAATAATACTATAAACTTTTATTCCAAGACAAAATACGATGCAGTTTGTATCTACCTTCTGAAGAATATTTCCAAAGCCAAGACAAAAGTAAAGATTATAAAACCCACCTTTTTACTTGGCTGTGCAGGAACACAGTGAAATACCAGGGTGAATTTGCAGTGGAGTAAAGGATAAAACATTAGCTCTGCATCCACCTCATCCCACGTCATGCCTGAAAGGCAGCTGTTGGCTTTTAGTATTTCTGATTTTAAGCGTGAATTACTGATGCGGAGACTATATTTACATGGAAATTACATTCACCTGCACTGTGGACTAATGACTTTCAGAAAGCTAAACTGAAGTCAGACACTCTTTGAGCTTCAAATATAAAATCTCTTGTGGCTTGGAGGATATGCTTGCTCTCTTTGGAGTAGTACAAGAAATGATCAATAATCATCTCAGATAATAAATAATGATTAGGAACAACAGGAAAATAAAAAGATCTGCAGCATTATGCTGTGCAGTATGTAGGCCAGATCATTACATCACAGCTGTCATACTTGCAAGACTGAATAAAACCAAGAAGAATAAATCACAGTAAATCACAGGCTCAAGCTTCTTTCTAGCCCAGGTTTGTTACGTTATCTTTTTTTTTTTTTTAATTTAATTTTGTTTTGTTTGCATCTTTGACAACAGAATTATGTAAAGACCATCTGTCAAACAATATATTGGGAGATCTCACCCTGCAAGATGCTAGAAGTAATTTTTAATACAGAGCCTGTGAAAGTACTGGGTCCCTAAGCAAGAAACGCCTAGGAAGAGATTAAACCCTGCAATGCCTTATTATTGGGAACTGGAGTAGAGGGCAAAATGTGTCTGTTTCTGCCAACATACTGCATTTCAAAACCTAAATATAATAGGCTTTGTACCCAAGTCAAATTTAAAGTGAAACAGAAAAGCAATGTTTCCTCTGATTCACACCCTGCAAGTTAAATTTATAAGGAGATTTTAATGTAGGTTCATAGAAAAATCCAATAATTGGTTCTTCATATAACCACAAAGGTCTAATCCTGTGCTCATTAAAGTAATTGATAAAACTCTCACTGACGTCACTAGTGTGGGATTCAGCCCTAATACAGCATACTGGCTTTTAGACTTGTGTCACATGCAGAAGTTAATAAACGAAAGGCACAGACAAGCATACAGAAACTACTCAGAAGAGCATCTTTTCAAAGACTGAATACTGTGTCCTTATCTCAGAGACACACACAGGCAGTGAAATGGCTGATCCAATCCAAGACTCCTCCTGTTCCAGCATAATGGCCTTGCTCTTAGTCAATGATGGGAGATGTAGTGAGGGAAAGGGGAAGCTTATAGATGCGCTCCAGCAACAAGGAGAGAACACACTTTTCTAAAATGGTGAAAAAGAAAATGAGAATGCAAAATAATTTCGCCAACCACACGACAGAGATGTTCTTGCAGTCACACAAATTCATTACAGTATCAAATAAGTAATCCCTGACTTCATTTCTTGCAAAAGCAACTCTACATGCACAAAGACAAAGCTGAATAAGGGTTTAGACATGCTGAGCATAGTAACTGTAGCTTACACATGGCAATACTTTTTCACCCAGAATACTTCTCCCAGGTTAGTAACTGCAGATCAGATGCTTTTCTAGTATAAACAGATGTAACAGCCTGGACTTTCATTGAACTATAGCAAATGAAAGCTGCTGCAGATCCATTAGCACTAGTAAGTTGTGGTTTCCACTTGAAGTGCTGGGGTTTAAATCCCCAGCCCTGAATGAGGGCTGGCATATGGATGATGTCCACAACTAGTTAAAACACTATGCTTGCTGATAGGTTAGTAGCCATGGAAGATAGTGGTCAGGTAGGAATTAGGGCTTCCCCTCCCAAAGCAGTGGCAGGATCATTAACCCAGCTGAAGTGCATCTATACCAATGCACACAGCATGGGTAACAAACAAGAGGAGATGGAGATCCCTGTTCACTCACAGGGCCATGATCTCATTGCAATTACTGAGACATGGTGGGATAGCTCACTTGACTGGGATGTTGTCATGGATGGCTATGTACTGTTCAGGAGACAGAGACCAGGAAAGGTGATGGAACAACTCCTGCTGGAGGCCATCTCTAGGGACACAGAGAAAAAGAAAGTTATCAGAAGTTGTCAGCATTGATTGACAAAGGGAAAATTGTGTTTGACTAATCTGATAGACTTCTGTGATAGCGTGACTAGCTGGATAGGTGAAGGGAGAGTAGTGGGTGTGGTTTACCTTGACTTCAGCAAAGCTTTTGACACTGTCTCCCACAATATCCTAATTGTGAAGCTCAGGAAGTATGGATTGAATGAGCTGACCGTGAGATGGATTGAGAACTGGTTAAACAACAGAGCTCAGAGGGTTGTGGTTGGTGGGGTAGAGTCTAATTGGAGGCCTGTGGCTAGTGGTGTCACCCAGGGGCCCAGCACTATTCAATAGATTCACCAACAACCTGGACGAAGGGCTGGAGTGTCCCCTCAGCAAGTCTGCTGATGGTACCAAGCTGGGGGGAGCGGCTGACACGCCAGAAGGCTGTGCAGCTATCCAGAAGGACCTGGACAGGCTGGAGAGCTGGGCAGGGAGAAATGTCATGAAATTCAAGAAAGGCAAGTGTAAAGTCCTGCATTTGGGGAGGAACAACCCCATGCATCAGTACAGGCTGGGGGCTGATCTGCTGGAGAGCAGTTCTGGGGAAAAGGACCTGTGAGTCCTAGCTGATGGCAGGATGGCCATGAGCCAGCAGTGTGCTCTTGCAGCCGAGAAGGCCAACGGCATCCTGGGGGGCATTAAGAGGAACGTGGCCAACAGGTGAGGGAAGTCATCCTGCCCCTCTACTCTGCCCTGGTGAGGCCCCACCTGGAACACTGTGTGCAGTTCTGGGCTTCTCAGTTCAAGAAGAACAAAGAACTTTTGGAGAGGGTGCAGCACAGGGCTACTAAGATGATCAAGGGCCTGGCACACCTGTCCTGTGGGGAAAGGCTCAGGGAGCTGGGGACGTTTAGCTTGGAGAAGAGGAGGCTGAGGGGGGCTCTTATTAATGGTTATAAACATCTAAAGGGTGGGTGTCAGGGAGATGGGGCTGGACTCTTCTCAGTGGTGTTTGGTGACAGGACTAGGGGCAGTGGCCACAAGTTGGTGAACAAGAGGTTCAACCTGAAGATAAGGAAGAACTTCATTACAATGAGAGTAACAGAGCACTGGAACGGGCTGCCCAGGGGGGTGGTGGAGTCGCCATCTCTGGAGACTTTCAAGGCCTGCCTGGACATGTACTTTAGGTGATCCTGCTCTGGCAGGGGGGTTGGACTGGGTGATCTTTTGAGGTCGCTTCCAACTCCTAACTTTCTGTGAATCTGTGAACCAGACAAGAAAGACCCTCCTGAGTGGTATTGACTCAGGGTCTGGCCAACCTTGGGCGGGAACTGATTAGGAGATCACCACCAGGTGCCCCCACCTTCCACGTTAACTTGGAGGCAGGGCAAGAAGCCACCTCTATAAGAGCTGACTGCATTTGCAGTGGAGTTGTGAGGTCTGTCTACATAGTGTGTGTGCTGTGTAGGGATTCTGGTTATTGAAAGGGCTCCCTGGCTCTTCATAGCAAATGGAGTTCACAGATGGTGGGGCAAGATCATGAGTCTCTCTCTCTGAGAAACTACTACATAGTTGGACTCATGGCCTAGCTGATTCTGTCTTCCATGGCATGCTTTCTGAGTCAGCTTGCTCCCTTCTTCACACAACACACTGAGTGAGTGCATTGACTTGTTCCTCCCTCCAGCCGTCCGGCACTTTGGGCCTCTGGTGTGTGATGTGGCAGTGACAGGAGGAGTTTGGCTGCTGGTCTGCCTGCTAATGATAAAATCATTTTACGTTGGGCAAGCAGTCAGCAGAAGAACAGTTCAGGAACTCTTCTAAAACTCAGATATCTCTCCTAATACTCTGCCTTCTTTTCTGAGACTTTTCCACCCCATGTAGTTTTTATCTTTGCCCTGGTAATACATTTTTGTTCCTCTCCTTGTTCCCAGTCCCCAAAACACCAGCTGTGCCTCTGCACTTTATTTTCTCAAGCCAAATTCAATCCAGCTTCTGCAGTAGGCCAGATCTTGAGCTTAGGTAAAGTAGCAGAGTGTAAACTAATTTATGTTGTTATTTTTGTTTAGATCTAACTGGTAACAACTAAAACAGTGAACCTGCAAAACCTTGACTTTCTTTAGTAACATTAATCATGTTTGTTTTAACAATACCTAAAAACTAACCAAAAATGAAGTTCCATCATGCTGACACTGTATAGAAATGGACTTTATTCTGAATTTCTAGTCATCTGAATGATCTTTCGCACTTTTCCTCCCAAGTCTTGTATTCCTAATGATTTATAAAAACTAGTGTGATAACTGTGTTTTGTTCCTTCATACTCTGTAAATAGGAAGCTAGTCGCATCAACAGTCACGAACTGCCTCCTTTCTCTCATTTTCTACCATTCATAAAATCCATAAAATCCCCCAATCAAATGCTCTTGCAGGATTATGCCCACACAAAACCAGACCAGGAATTTAGGCTTCTGCTGACCCAGAATTAAACCATGCAAGCGGGTTCACTTCTGGGGATTTGAATTCAAATTCTGTCCCATAGAAATTCAAAAAGGATCAGATCTGAGGTTCTGGTTTTGCACCATTTCTAATCCTAATAATTTTAACTTAATCCAAGCCTCAGCTACAGAATTGTACAATTTTAATCAGGACACTACCGACAAATTTGAAAGTGAAAATAGGAAGCCGAGAGTGACATTTGCAGCTACTGCCATTGATTAGTAACACATTTCGTATCAAGCAGACATTGAAAGAACTTATTTTGCTCCCAGTCTGCTTCTGTACTGTTGTGACTACTAATTTCAGTGGAGTTATCCTAAGTGGAAAAAGGTTCCATCTTCAAAGCGGGAATGGACAAGACCTTATGTAGGCAGCATTAATTTGCATTTGCTTTCTGACAACAAGCTATTTTTTATTCTTCCAAAGTTTTATCTCTAAGTACTTAACTGCATAAGTAACCCCAGTGAGGGCTGAGTTTCTGATTGCTGAGTACATGTTCTGGTTTGTGTTTACTGTCATGAGGTGTCCTGGTTTTGCAAAACATATTTTCTCAGGAAAAGAATTGGGATTGCCATCAGACTTTTTGGACGTTGCCTTGATTCATTTTGAACCAGAGCACACTTTATGAAGCAAAGCTTTTAGCCATCAAACAGGTGGAATGTGACCTGCAGCCAGCCACGGCACAAGGGCAGTAAGAGGCAAAATCAGTTCTCAAGGACATCTGACTTAGGCAAGTGGATTTGCAGCTGGAATGCCCTGGTCTGCCCCGCTGTGAGAGGGTGGCCCACAAACCTCCACCGCTACTGGACAGAGAGGTAGGAAAAGTCAAACCGCTTGTTTTGTCGACATCAACACATCTATTTAAAAGCATTAATTTAAATCCAGTCAGAAAACAGAAACTCTTTGGTCCAACTGGAGTTTACAGCTTAGCTCTGCTATGCATGGGAGGGAAGCAGCGCTATGCCTCTTATCGATAGTAAAACCGCCAGACTCGTTTGATAACAATGTAATTGGGACGTCTCCAGATGAAGCTGAACACTCCTGTTTTGTCTTGCTAGGATGCGAACTTCTTTCCTTGGGCTTTGTGGGTTCCGCAGACCGCTG
>NW_008626481.1:0-10310 GCF_000691845.1 Merops nubicus
GGCTGCCTGCGGGAGACCAGGCGCTGGGGGCTCCTTTTCTCCTGGGCGAGAGGTTTGAACGCCTGGAAAAGTGTGCTCCACACAGACACGTCAGAAGAGAGGAACAGAAGCCCAAGTCGGCTTGAAGAACGTGCTCCCAGAACTCCTATTTTCTACGCAGAAGTAGTTCAGACTCTTGCTAAGAGCCTCCTGCCACCACAGCCGGCCTCTCTCTGGCCCACCGTCGTCCAGCAGGCGGTAAGAGCGCGGCCTTCACACCCTGCCTCTGGAGTGCTGGCTGCTGCTGGCATGGTATTTTCAGTTGCTCATCCCTCAGGCACCATTAACTGATCTCACAGGTCTCTTCCAGAAAGCCTGAGAGGACTGGGATAATTGTTATTTGCAGCATCTTAAACTTTTCTAGTGATTTTTTTTCCCCCTGAACCCCTGTGGCATTTTTTTTCTCTGCAAAACTTCTGAAATAGGCTAATTTTTGCCTTGCTTACTGTTTGCTTATCCAAATCATGATGAAGGCATTTAATAAAAGCAATTTGTGTGTGATCTTGCTGTATGCTCATAGCCTTCTCAAGGCCAAGAGTTTCCATGACAGCTAATTAATAAAGATTAGCTTTTCTTATGGAGGTAAGACTCTAGTACATCTTGTTTTGTGGTGTAGATAATCTCTCGATCTGTTTTTGGAGACTGGGTCTTGTCAGAGATGCCACAGGCAATCATCTGTACTGATTTGTAGCCAGACTTGGAAAACCATGAGGGGTGAAATCTTTTTGATAGCTTTTATTTTCCCAAGTCTTACATTTATGCATTTCCTTATTTATTTACCTGTCCTTAGTAGGTGAGTTTCTCAGCCACTTTTGGTTTAAAGGAGGTTTAAAACCACACTTCATAACTTTTGCTAACTTTAAAATTAGCTGAAGAACAACCTAGATCTACAGACAGCTAAACTGTGTTAAAATGAAGGTGTTTAGGTGAAATGCACACTGTCATATGCTAATAATATGAGGTAATACAATACTATATAATGTAATTCTTACCTTTTCTTAACATAACTCACATAACATAATGTTAAGAGAATACCTCATATTATTCAGAGGTGTCACTAAAACCTCCAAAACAAGCTGGATTTTTCCTGCCAAATTACGTTCTGTACTAAGAAACAAATATTGATTTCATATTTATCCTTTTCCCAACTATGAAGTTGCTAACAATGCTGTCATTTTCTGTGCATGGGAAAAGGGAAGACAGGTATCAAAGCTCCCTTGTTCTTGAGGGCTTGTGGTCAGATGTACGTGGGCAGCATCTGTTCTATGTTCCACACACATTTGGGTGATGCTTGCCTGAATGGGAGCCCATTTATTTTGGTGTAAGGGCAGCTAGGGACAATCTGATGCTTTACACTTGGCTTTACTTGGATATCTGACCAACCTGAAGCTCATTTTGTTGGCTAAAACAAAGGGGTTTAGAAGAGAAGGGTTTTAGATTAAATCTAAGATGGTGGTTTACTATAACCTGAGAATATAAGCTTTACATCCATGTGTTTCCTGTGTGTCTGTATCAACAAAAATCTCAGAAAAAAATAAGAATGTTAGTCTATCTTGGTTTGGTCTTGATCTCCTTTTCTATCTGTGCCTTCCCTTTTTGAATCAGTGAAGTACTACTTGGCAGTTCCTGAGGTTATGTCGCTCCCGTGCTAAGCCATGAGAAAATTCTCCCAGTAACAGCAGTGTAGAGCTGCTTAAAAACAGTAGCACTCGAGTGGGAATTGCACTTCAGCAAATTACTTTATTTTGCCTTGACTTTTGTACCTTCTTATTGTGCAAAGCATGTTTTCAAGAGAAATCCTTTTTACTGCTGACATTTAGCTATAGAGTTGTTGGCTTCTGCTGGCCATCAGGTACCAGAGGCTTTCTGATGTGCTGTCAACAGATCGAGCTCCATTTTGTTTATCATAAGCCCTTTGACAAAAAGCTAGCCTAATAAGACCTGAAAAAATATCTCCTGAATGGATTTACTTTATCCTTCCTCTAGTACAGCAGGTTCTCTCACTAGGCTTGCATGCACTAAGCTAGGCTTGACTGACAAAACAATTTTCTGCAAGGTCTCTGTAGCCATTCATGAACTGTGCCAAGTGCTTTTGGTGCCCTGGGAATGAGGACCATGCTCCTGAACGCTGAGACATGAGCCAAGACCACCCACATTTAGGAGAAAATGTGCATTTGCAAATTGAAAATTAACTGATGGAACATCCTGGCACAGTGCATGGGGCAGAATGCTGTAACCTGAAGCTGGCCTGAAAGGCAGGAAGGATTTGGACTGTCAGAAATCCATAGAGAATCATCTCATCAGCTGTAGCACAGAGGCCTGACTCTTGCCAAATTCTCAGCACCTCTTTTCCAGTGTATCAAATGTAGTCACTTCTTTGCATCAGTATTTAGAGTCAACCAGGGAGCAACTGAGGAGCAGCCTGAGTTGCCTTTCTGCAGAGGTGCAGAGCTGCACTGTGCCCTGCAGGGCCAGGGGTGGAGAAGCTCCTCTCCAGGAACCATCCCAGCCACCATCCCAGCCTTGGGCTCTGTTCCTTGTGCCAGGCACAGCGAGGGGGCTGGTTCCAGAGGGGTGTTCCTCTGGGTGCCTCTGAGCCCGCAGGGGCATGCCTGAAGATCAGCTCTGACAGCAGTGAGGCAGCAGGGCTAGTTCACACCCAGCCCGTGCCAGCCCCAGGGCAGGGTGACCACAAAGCTGCTTTCCCTTCCCAGCTGCAACTGGGAATCTGTGATCCTGTCTCACTCCTGAGAACTGGGATGAGCTGTGATCCTGTCTCACTCCTGAGAACTGGGAGACTGTGATCCTGTCTCACTCCTGAGAACTGGGAGACTGTGATCCTGTCTCACTCCTTGTGGTGCCCTTGTTGCCCGAGCACTGCCTCTGAAGCCCTGACTAGCACACTACATCTATTTACATGTCTTGCCAGGAGAATTAGATGTCAGAGTGGAACACAATTATCCCAAAGAGAATTCAACCCCCCATCTATCTTAAACCACACTTGTGGAACTCCACTGCAAAATACAAGCTGTGTTTTTGCTTCACAGTACCTGTGACTGTCATCCTCCTGTTCCTCCCTCTCATATTTTCTGTTCCTATTTTGACACATCTCTGCTGTTCTAAGAGCAAACTTTCCACATTTTGAGCCCCAGGAGTTTGGTGTTTCCAAGGAAGTGACACCACTGGTTCATGCAAAGAACCACACGAGCTGGGATCCCTGTGCAAATAGAGATTAATGTAAATGCAGCTGACTTCTCAAGTAAGAAACACACAGGACATGTTTTTGGTGACAAGATTATTTCCACTGCTGGACTGGGGAGTTCATCCCAAATATTTTGTACTGAAAATTTTACAGGGTTAGAAGTTCTGTTCAGAAGTTCAGATATTTGTAGGTGGGAGAGAATACTTATTCTGCCTTTTCTTGTGATGGGAGATGGAGAACTCTCCCATCTTTAAGAATTTTTAGCCTGTTGGAACATGTCTTACTTCTTTTTATACAGGGGTCTTTTTTTTAGTCATCAGTTTCTCAAACAAGAGCAAAGACACAGGTTTGGGCAGGAGAGGCTAATGCTAAGTTCTAGTAAATAAAGCATAGAATCATAGAATCATCTAGGTTGGAAGAGACCTCCAAGATCATCAAGTCCAACCATCATGTGTAGGCACAAGTCACTGTCTGGAGAGATGAAAATGCTGGTGTGAAATTTGGCCCAAAGTGCGTTAGGAAGGAACAATTTCTGCTGCTGACATTCAGGCAGTTTACATGTGATTTTCCAAAGGGACTGTTTACAGCAGTGAGGGGTTAATAGGCTTCATTTCTATGCTCAGTTCATCCTCAGCTTGAATTTATGACTAGTCTAGAAATTATTTAACCATCAAATCCTGTGGCATGAACCATCACATGATAGAAAACAGAAAAAATGCTGAATGCTCCGTGTCAGCACCAATTATTGTCATGTGTACATCTGGCACCTCAGATAGTGTCTCACCCTTCAGAATGTCTTGTGCTTGAAAACAAGTCCCCAGGTAACCCGAGTCCCCAGGTGACACCCTCCTGCCCCAGGGCAGGGTGGCCTTGGCTGCAGAGACCTTTGGCAGGGGAGCAGCAGGGGTCTGGAGCAGGGCTGCTGGGCAGAGGGGGCTTGGGGTAAATCCTCTCCTTGTTACCCACCCCTGCACAGCACGGCTAAGGCTAAGCAATGTTTTTATCAACATTTAAATATGTATTGTCTGTAAAGTGACAAGGTGTTTACAGATTTTCACAGGTAGTATCTGTGGAAAAATTTGACATAGACAACAGAATTTCTCAGTCTGTTTTTTTCCAAAAGAAACCTTGAATTGTGGAAGCAGAATAACCTTTGCTCTCTGAGAACAGTATTCATCCTATTCCAGTCATTCTCATAAATGTGGCTTTCAAGAACAAAGAAATAAGACTGTTACTTTGGAATCAATAGGGACTTTTTTTGCCCCAAAAGTAAGGAGAATAGAACACAAGGCTGTATTCTTGCAAGTGGGATATTATTAAACCCCACTGAAGCAAGAATTCGGCCTTGGAAATAAGTGAACCTTTTCAGATCTTGCTCTTAGTCACTCTCAGTCTTTGATACAGAGATATAACATTATTTTAAAATTACTCCTAAATGTTTAGGGCTTGTTGTACAACTTGTGCATTGTACAATGTGCACATTGTAAATTTAAGCTGATGCCAGGGGAGTGATTTCTGCCATGTTCTTGGAGAACAAGTTCCCAGACTCTGGTAAGGAAAAAAAAATCAGACTGTAATAATCTGTGGGAAAACATGGAAATTTTCATTTAATGCTTAAAATGAGACAGAACTGTGTGTTTCCCTGGGCAGGGTTTTGTGTGTGTCTTGTACCACTTTGTTTCAGGCTTTATTGGTGTCTCTTGCCCTGAGGCAGCAGTTGCTCTGGCAGAAAGCAAACTGTGATGTTGGTACTTTGCCCCTTTGGGGTTTCAGCTTGTGCTTGCAAACATGAACTGAACAAGTTCTCCCTCCTCGAACAGCTCTGTCTCCTTGGCAACTCCAAAGGGAGAAAAGATGCTGGGAATGCCTTTACAAAGAGCTTCTCTATCTCTGCTCCTGCTCCTGCCAGTGAAGATCTGGAGTGAGCCTGCCCTCCCTGTCCCTGCACGGGCCTCGACACTTGAGCCAGCTTCCTCAGGCGTGGGCAGAAACCACTGTGCCAGCCTTGACTCTTGATGACTTCTGAAACGATTCTAAATGGTGTAAATGTGACACAGCCTCTCACATTTTGAGCAGCAGGGGACATTGAATCTACTTGTTGTCTCTGGAGAACATGGAGAGAGCTCTAACTACAGGTGTTTCCTGAGCTGGGTGTTTCACTGGCACATCGTGCTGTTCGGCTGCCTGGTTTTTAGACCTTCCTCCTCTTCTTGCTGCATAGCCAAACGCAGACATCTTTTGCATGCTGCTTGTTATTAAGCATATCCTGCAGCAGATGCCAGTAAAGGGTTTCATCTGTGTGCAGTCCCTGTGGCTTAAAACATAGCAGGGCTGCTAAAAGGATTCTGCTTGAAACGCAACAGTTGTGTTTGGTTTATGTCTAGATAAATGCCCAAAGTGAGAAGCTCCAATATGCTGTCAGAGCCTTTTAATCTCTTGAAAAAATGTGTTATGTTCCTCCTCTGAGTTTCTCAGCCTGAGTTACTTCTTCCAAGAACAACGTATTAAATTGATGTCTCCTAATCCAAATAATTTAGAGACAGGTCCTTAGAGGACGCAGGGCACGTGTGCTGGAGTTGGATGTCTCAGCTGTGCTTTTCAGGGCTGAACAGACAAGCTTGTGCTCAGCTTTCTGGACCTCTGAGCTGGAGCATGTGATGCATTTCCATCAGAGAACCTTCCCAGCCATGTTACCATAAAGCTGAGTCTGAACCATGTGCCCCAGCTCGTTGCACAGGTGAATGAGGCACAGCTCTTGGCACCCACCCACAGGGACAGGAGCCAACTGTCCTGCAACAGGAGAGCACCAGGAATGAAAGCTAGCTAACAGGAAGCACTGCTAAGATTTGTGTCTGAAACCCCTTTAAAAGGCAGCAGTGAAGGTGGAATAATGTGAATTTTGGATTTTCATTTTTTGGTGACTCCTTGAACCATTTGGATTTTACAGTCAAAACCAAGAGAGCAGCAGCCTGGTGCCAGAGGGAAACCTCCCGTGGGAGGTGGGATCCCACGTACAGTGTCCCAGCTGGCTGTGTCCTCTGGGTGGCATTGTTAGGGTTGTCCTTTTGCAGTCGTCTTCCTTGCTCTGTTCTTGCTGTCAGGGATATTGTGGAGGTCTGTGAGCACAGGATATGGGAGCTTCACAGCAAGGTGTTCTCAGTGTGGTCCCCCTCTCCCATACGTCTGTTCTGGGTGGTTTGTGAGGGGAAAGGTGGGAGGGGTGAGGGTGGAGGAGTGGGCCCATGGCTGAGTAGAATGGGGCTTTAGCTGGTGGTGGATTGATGGGTCACAATAAAATTTAGCAATTTCAGTACTGACATAGGCGTAAATATTGGATGGAGTGATTCTTGATGTTGCTCTGAAGAGCTGCCCCCGTGACCCTTTGACTGATAAACGTTGCAGGGTATGTTTCAGTCATCTGTAGGCTGCAACAAGCGAAACGTGCGGGTCCCAGCTGCCACTCCTGTGGTAAATGCACTGAGAGCAGATGTGGCAGGAGAGGTGCAGTAACAGCACGCTGGCGTGGCTGCACTTCAGCTCTCACTGCTGCTGAGCAAAGCCCCCAGCTGATGAACTCAAGGGACACGGCCATTTCTGCCTGCCAGTGCAACAGGCAGAGATCCTGCCTGAAATCCTGGTGGAACAGGGTCCCACATGGCAGCTGTCCAGAGAGGGTTAATCAAACAGCTAATTATCACCGACATGGTGACCAAGCAGCTCATTTGAAACAGAGCAATAGGCTGAAATTTTGGGTTTAGTCTCGGAGCTTAGAGAAGCTGTGAAAAGGGAAAAAGCCTGGGTTGGAGGTGATCCAGGGAGCAGGGAGAGACAGGAAGCATCAGCTTTAGCTGCCCTGGGTTGAGTCCAGAGGAAGAGGCACTGTTACAGCAGTGGGTTTAGAAGTGCCATTTCTGAGAAAAGGGCTTGTCTGAGCTTTTCATTACCTGTGCAAGAAGAATGGTGACTGACAGAAAAGGCTGGAGAGGCAGAAGTGGTGCTGAGCTGGCTTTGGCCTCAGAGTTGTTCCTTGGGTTGTGATGGAGCCCTGCAAGCCCAACCTCTGAACGTGTGGTTTGCCTTGGAGCTCCCAGCTCCCGCGGGATGCCCGAGGGGGTGTTTCTGTTACTTCATGGCTTACTCATGCCCCCCACAGCCACACAGCTGGTACAACGGACCCAGCACAAGGAGAGAACACGGCTGCATTTGCCCAGGAACACGTTTTTCTTTGGATGTTTCACTAATAATAGGGGGATTGGTGTTCCTCTGCTGATAAATGACTGGAAACAAAGGACTACATGGACTCCTCTTACTTGGGAGACCCACAAAAGAACCGAATCTCTCAGAGGAATTGAGGAAGTGTTCTCTGGAGCACTGTTGCATAATCTTGCGTGTATTTACACGCTGTATTTTGATTTACACTGTGCTTTAGAGGATTATTACCCCATGTTGAATTTGAGCTCCATGCCCAAAGCACTTCACCTGGAGCTGAATGTTTGAGCAAGTGAAATTCTGCCAAACCACTTGTGACTTGCACAGATCCAGTCCAAAGCTGTCTCCCTCCTGCCAAGCCCCATCCTGTGCCTAGTATGTCAAAAAAACTTGATCTTTTAACTTCTGCTATGAGCCAAGGTTTAGAGGGAGAGTTATTCCCTTTCATCAAAACAGACGGTGTCTCTGGGGAGACAAACAGATACCCAACCCCCCTGTCAGCTCTGGCTGAGGAAGTCTGGCTGCCTGCTCACCTTTGGCAACAGTCAGTGCCCCAGGATGGAATAATTTGAGATTCCTGGGACTGGATTGCAGTGGGGCTCTGAGGAGATGCCTCTGCCCTGAAAGGAGAGCTGGGCAGCAGGTGGCCTGGGCAAGCTGGCTCTGGGAGCTGTGTGTGCTCAGCACCTCTGCCAGCCCCCAGCTCCCACGGGGTGGAGCTTGGAGCTCATGCCCTGCCTGGGGACTGAGCATCCCCAGGTCACAGTGCACACACAGTGGCCTGCCCAGGGCTTTCTCACCTGGTGTCACACCGTGTGGGTCAGACATCCTCTGTGGAGAGCCCAGCTAGGGGCCTTTCTGAATCTTCTTTTCCAGGGCTGGAGGGTACTGTGGTCTTGTTTCATGAGGTCTGCAATTTTGTCATCAGATATGTGAAATATTATGAAGTTACTGCATTCCTTCTTCCCTGTGAGGGTGGTGGGACACTGAAGCAGGTTGCCCAGGGCAGTTGTGGATGTCACATCCCTGGAAGTGCTCAAGGTCAAGTTGGATGAGGCTTTGAACCACTTAATCCAGTGGAAGGTGTCCCTGCCCACAACAGAGTGTTGGAACTACATGATATCTGTAGGTCCCTTCCAACTCAAACCATTCTGTGATTCTGTGATTCCTTTATCTAGTCTCAAACTGAGAGAATTCTGCCACTGGGGACAATCATTCTCTTCTCCCACTGGGCTGATCTCATCCCACACCTACAGTGTGAGCTTTCCAGTGCATACAGGCAGATCCTTCCTGCCCAGGTAGTGGGGGACTATGCTCATGTCTTTGCCTTCTGGAATCTATCATGGGCTTCTCAAAACCAACTTGCTGTGGCCAGGGCTTTCACATTAGTTTGTTCTGTGGCTGTGTAAGGACCATCCAAGGTCCAGAGAGCCTAGAGCAGCTCCAAGGGTAAAAGGAAGCTTTGTGGAGAGGAGGGTAAAGAAGGGATTGGGTGCTTGCTCTGCCAGAAGGTGTCCATTTCCTTCTTGGGCATCTTCTCATACCCTGGAGATCCACTCTGCCTCTGTGGGTAGATGACTTGTTTTAGAAACCTTGTTCTTTCTCTTGGAAAGGAAGAAAATAGCAGGTTGAGTGACACTTAATAGCCTAAGGAAACAGGCTTTCCACTCTGGAGGTTGAGTCTGAGCTTCAGGTCAGGGTAGGCTAAGACAGAGCTGGCTCTTGAGCTTTCCCACCCGTCGGGCAGTGAGCAGGTCAGCCTGTGTCAGGCAGGACAGCCACCCAGTGCTGCAGCTTCTGCAGAGCCCCCAGCCTGGGCACGTCTGGGTTCCTGGGGACATGGGGACACTCACTGGCTGCACCCGAGAGACCTGCCTGACCTAACGGAGCCCTTGTTCAGCTGCTTAGTGTTTTTGCACTTTGGATTCCAGTTTTAATCTCCAGCATGGTAGATGAGGCTCCAGAACAAGAGGCAGATAAGCCAAGAGTCAGTGTACTCAGCTGTGCAGCACTGAAAGAAAACAAGGAGCCAGCAACATCCAGCAACATCCAACCCCTGGTGAGCCTCAGGAATTTAATAGCAGAAATAGAATTGGACTCCTTAGTGTTGCTCTTCATGCTCCAGACAACACTTATTCTGCCTTCCTCAGTTTGGCAACCTTTCTGGAGAGATGGTGCCAGTAAAGGGAAGACTGACAGATTCACTGGAGGTACTCTCAAGTAACAGGAGGCTGTCAGGTGTGAAGGTCAGGCTGGGGCCAAGCTCCACATGACAGGTACAAGTCCTTTTCACATTAAATGCTGGCTTCCTTTTCTTCTTTGGTTGTAGAGCTCAGGCAGGGATGAGGAAGTCTCTCAGGAGGGAAATGCAGCATGCATGATGTTAGGCCTGAAAGGTTCTCCAGAGATTTAGATTCCAGTTCTATAAATTCTAAATGTGTGTCCAGATGCTGGGAATTGCTTATCCAAGCAGTCTGAACCTCTATTGTCTGTGTTGTTGGGCTGGAGTCCTTGCCAAATGGTTGAACATGGGAGTGAGGTTTCTGCTAGGTCTTTGGCTGGCTGTACCCAAGTGGGGAACCGTGTCTCTCTGGAAACTGCTCAGTTTGGACATCTCTGGTTTCCTTCAGATCATCTGGGAAAGGAGTTAAGGACTTGTGAAAGGAGTTAAAGAGTTTTGAAAACATTATGGATGTAGATTCTTTAAGATTGGGGGAGAAGGGGGGATTTTCTTCCTCTGTACTACGCAGTTCTAGGACAAGGATGTGTAATTTCATGGTGTCAGAATAATCCAGTTCTCAAGTTCTGCTTGTCAAACCCAGTGAGAAGAGCGCTGGGGGAGAGCAGGTGGGGGAGAGCG